>NC_080422.1:7102205-7413019 GCF_029873635.1 Malania oleifera
TTTTTAATCACGATATTCCATTCAAATGAGCAGAAAGGAAGCTTAGGCGCAACGGTAAGATTGTCATCGTGTGACTTGGAGGTCACGGGTTCAAGATGTGGAAACAGCCTCTTGCAAAAATGCAAGGTAAGGCTACGTACTATAGACCCATTGTGGTAGCCCCTTCCCCAAACCCCACATATGTAGGAGCTTTGTGCACCAAGCTCCCCCCCTCCCCCCTTTTTTTTTTAATTCCATTCAAATGAGCATAAATTTTCCTTAGGATGCTTAGTAGACTTCCTAATATTATTGAGATGAAATTCTCAAGAAAAAGAACAAACTTTGAACATGCAGGGCAAAGCAATCCGATTTTGGTGTTAGAACAAATGAGACATGGCCCATGAGGCATCGGCTCATTACAACATGAAGCTGAGTAAAAGCAATTCAAAGTTGAATCCAATTTCATTTTAATTGCTAGTAATGAAAAAATAAGCTACATTCCCACTAATAGCATTGTTCACCTTCTGAACAACCTAAGAATGGTAAACCTAAGTTAGTTATGGTATAATTTATATGCTCTTCCTAACATGTCCCAAGCATGTTTGCTAAAATCGCGATCCCAACCATATCAGATCGTAGGATCATACGATAATCCTACTTCACCAAAGCGATCCTCATCAAAGTTGAATCACATATTGGTAGGATCAATAAGATTTGGATTGGATTGTGGTAGGATTGTATGACCAATCCATACATTATATTTAGAATTTTTTACCAAATTTCTTGCACATAGCTTGATGTCTATCTTGTATAACTTGCACGAGGAATGGACAACTTTGGAAGTGATTTAATATTAATAAATTTATGGAGTAAAAATTTGTCTTTAGATCGTTACTCATTAAGTGGTTAAAACTTCAAACGTCAATATCTAGGTTGAGGATATACATACATATATACATATATATGTTTTCCAATGCACTAATGCATTTGATGATAATAATGACAATGGTGACTATGGTATTATTAATGATGGGCTTGAGGAAGTCTTCCAGGATGATCTTGGCCACACTAATGAACCAAATAATGGCTTGAATGTTAAGACAAACATTAATGAGCTAGCTTAATATTTTGGCCACATATATTTATATTTAAATATTTCATTGACTACTGAGTAGTTGTTTAATTTGTGTTAAAAATTAGATTTTTTTCCCCTTTGTTCTGCAAGTATTTAATCTTTTTTCATTAGTAGATGGTTTGATTTGAGAATCAATAATTTGAACATGTGATCTCATTGTTACATGAAGGCTCTACCTCTACCATATAAGCTCCTAGTCATTTTCCTAGTCTTGCAAACTAACTAGATAATTCTTCAGGTTTATGGCATTTAAATCTATGAAAATAACATGTAAAATGCATTTTTTATATCTATTCTATATCAATAGGATAATCTTACAATCCCTGATTCAATCCTGCTAACCCTTCTGGCCATCACATGCAGGATCCCAACTTTAACAACCACAGCCCCACAATCCCACTCTTTTCACAAAATTAACATTATCAAATATCAACAGATATTTCTACTATTATTATCAAGTAATATGCCTTAATCTCAGGTACAACTGAAAATTTTACATTCAATTTCAAGTCCCACCAAGATTATGATGCTTCTATTCTCTTCACTAAAAAAGTACAATAAACTATTCACTAAAAGCAAGAATAGATACTTAGGATCAATAAGCAATTAAGTTAACATGAGAAATATATCAATTCATCCTACAAAAAAGTCGAGCAAAGTTGACCCAGTACCTTGGGTGGTTTAAATGGATAATCTGGTGGGAAATGAATGGTGACTAGAAACACTCCGCCCGCATATGGACTGTCTGGAGGACCCATAATCGTAGCTTGCCAATGAAACATATCTTCAGCAACCGGGCCTAAATATATTAACAAGAACAAATGCACATGAATCTGGCAAACCAGGAGAAGAATAAACTAAAATAAAAGGGCAGTCCAGTGCACAAAGCCCCCACGTATGCGAGGTCCGGGGAAGGGCCGGACCACAATGGGTTTATAGTACGCAGCCTTACCTTGCATTTTTGCAAGAGGCTGTTTCGACTCCTCGAACCCATGCCCTCCAGGTCACACAGGAGGACATGGGAGGACACAAAACACCAAAAAAAACATAAAAATGAGAGAAGAAATCAAGTTCAAGTCAGCGAGCCACACATATATGATACATCCCCTTCCTAGAAGGCTGTTGAATTGCAAATCATGTTATGCATCAAAACTTCCGCAAAATCAGAAGATAAGCAATATTCTAAATCTAATCTCGGTAATTAAAATTCCCAGATTGAGAAAATAAGAATGAAAGCCATCCAATGAAATTCGAATTGCATTACCATGAAACAACTAGACATGCTTGAGCCAAAAGAAAAGCCGATTAAATTGGAGTTTTAAATAAAGAATGTACGATAGACATCACAGTAGTGAAGATTTTGAAAAGATACAGCAAAATACATGTAATGGTTAAGATTAGAGAAAAAATCCTTTACCCCACATTTGGCATTATTTAGTTATTCACAGAAACTGAAAAATACACTCTTAGATGAGAAGCAATAGCCAAGAAGAACAGTTCTCAATTAACAAAAAGGATCCTTAAGATTTCAATCTCAATATGTTTCACTACAATTCTAAGAGGGACTTCATCCTTCCCCTTCAATTACATGTTTTCCAGACTGTAAAACTATTCCAAAGATACTTTTTCAATTAGCCCCATCACTCCATCAGAAAGCATACTTTTAAACGTCGCAGTTGATGATTTCAGAAACACAAAGGCTTAGTGGAAACAGATAAAACATAGCAGAGACGTTCTCTCTGTTTTTACTGCCACAAATCCGCACAAACACAACAATCTAGCGATCATAAAGACACCACTAATTTTTTATGCTTCGTAAAAATTTTCAGAACAAAATCGTGTGAGCAGGAAACTCAACAATAATTTTTGCCTAACTCAAACACGCAAATCAAAACTCCTTCAACAACAAAAAATTGGAAAAAAAAAAAAAAAAAAAAAAGCGCCGAAGAAATACACCCAAAAATGGAGAGAAACAAGCACAAATCGCACGGAATCTCATGAAACCCTAACCGACTGAGTACGCAAAAGCACTAAGAGAAATCAACAAATAATACAGCGGGAATAAACAAGCTAGAAGCGTACGGATCTCGAATCAAAAATGGTACCTGCGCTGCATGACGTAGGAGGATCCTTCTGAAGATCCTTGAGCTCTTTCAAGATCCGCTTCGAAGCCATCGCGAAATGAAATCCCTAGGTTTCCAAAATCCAAACCCTAGATCAGCCGCAGATTCACACACGCAGAGAGAGAGAGAGAGAGAGAGAATACCTGAGAGCGAGACCCTCCTCCTCTGGTTAGCGTTTGTAAAGAGGGAGAAATTTGCAGAAATTTGGAAGATGAATATATAATCGAAGCTCTCTGAGTCTCTCTCCCCGTCGCTCACAGGACGACGTCCGGGGTCTACTATATTGCGACTCGCGATATGATTGGTCCATCTTGCTGCGGACCCCATGTTTATTATTTATTTTTTATTTTATTTTCCATGGACGCGTTTTTACCGGCTGACAGGATGATGTTCTCTTCCGCCTCGATCAGCGGGACCTGGTCCCCAGGTCGTCCGGTGCGCCAGCTTCCATGTGATTATTCTCCCTCACAACCTATTTTCATTTTCATTAATTTTGCTAAATTATGTTAAAAAATATTTATCAATTATTTTATTATTTTTAAATTTTTTTAAAAAGGTAAAAATTTGTTAACCGTTTAATTACCTAAACGAAAAGCAGCTTAAGAATAATTTATAAGCACTAATTAATCCTATTTGTCAATTCAAATTTGAGTGAATGTTTTCTTTTTTTAAAAAGTTAATTACATAATGAGGTTATTTATTTTTTATAACATTCCAAACCTCATATCTTATTATTTTGAATTTTAAATTTAGAAGTTCCATATTTAAAAGTGAAAAGTTAAGAACTAAAGTTTAATTAAATTAAAACTTATTAACTAATATACGAGTGGTATATTAACTATTTGTCGAAACAAAAAGTTGAAATTTGAATTATATAATTATAAATTTTATCCAAATTAATCCACACGAATCAAATTCAAACCCTAGAATTGATACTTTTAATATAGTCTTATATTGGGTTTAGGATCATGAATTTTGGGTATTGAATTTAGGTCAATATAATCTTGTATTACATTTCATCTAAATCCATGCAAATTCAAATTTAAGACCTTTCTCAAATATATAATTAGTGCTTTTTGTTGCAGATGGATATAGAATTTCAAACATTCTATGTTTGGAGAGCTTTTAAATTTGGAGTTGTATTGGATATAGATAAGATGTAATATTAAATTATTTTAAAAGTTTTTAAAATTCATCCAAATCCAAATCTAAGATCCGAAATCTATACTCTCAAACACAACGTAAGAGATTATTTAAAGTCGGCTCTTCATTAAGGCTATTGAGCTACTTGCCTTGAGGCTCCCAAATTTTTTTTAATATAATAATATTAACATTATTTATGAAATTCACGTATTTGGTGGGTGGAGTGCACATGCAATGTAGTTAAAATTATTTGATATATCTAGAAAAATTAATTTTAAATAAAAAAAATAAATAAAATATTAAAAATCTCTAATTAAATCATTCGCTTAGGAGCCCATATTGTGAAAAGCCGCTCCTGGGATTATCTCAGTCCTTTTAAAAATAAAGGGAGGAATTATTTCAACAACCATTTCACAAAAAAAATTTAAGTTGTAATTGGCGTAATGATATATGTAGGTAAGTGTTTGACACTTCTTTTGGGCAAACAAAACCAAACAGACACAGAAAAAAAACCAAAAAAAAAAAACAGAGAGAGAGAGAGAACAAACCAAGAGAACAACAGCCTTTAGAAATAAAACAAAAGGAAAGGAAGCAAAGCTATAGAACAACATTCCCCTCCCATGTTTGCTCTGCAAGCTCCCTGAGCAAGATTGTGAGCCATTCTATTAGCAAGATTACACAAGATTTACATGCTTATTGAGAGAAATATTTTAATAGTTTGAGTGTTGAGATATTTATGTTTAATATTTTAAGTTTAATTTCTATGTTCAATATGAATTAAAGGCTTTACGAAAGAAAAGGAAAGAAAAGTTAGAAGTAAATCCATTTTTTATTGTATTTTTTTTTCTATATTAAATATTATTAAAAAATAAAAATTATTTTAATATGATAAAAAAAATTAGGTGTTAATGGTGTATGTAAATTTTGTAGCAAGTGGGTTTATTTGTTTGTTTACTGGTTGCATTTTGTTTAAGAAATGCATTAAAGAGGCTCTAATTAGAAAAAAAAAATCATCAAAACAAAGGCTAAGCAAGTGGAAATATGTAATTCATGGATATTTTCATTGGACCTAATTGAATTAAATATTGCAGATATTTTGAAAGGCTCGTTAAGAGTATGCTTTTTTCACTTCAAATCTAGGATGGTGCCTCAAATAGGAGTCATATTGTTCATCATAGGACCGTGATTTTTAGGGACTAACATGACGACTAAATAGAGTAGGACACAGATGAGACGCACACAAAGGTGACACTCTCTCTACTTGCCGCATTAGTCTGTGCATATTAAGGGTGGATGATGAGCAACAATTTCTTTCAACCTATGTTGTTGATCTCAAGTTCAAACTCTAAAGTATGATGAGATCGAGTAACAAAGGTGCAACTAAAGCCAAACCAAACCTAATTCCAAAGCTTTTGAAGCGCCTGAGTTGTCCTTAAGTGTGGACCTTAGTTATCTTGGTGATCCCTATTGGGCCTAGTGTGATTTTCCCCCAAAGTAGTAGCCCCTTCTCTTAAGCCTATTTTAATAAGAGTCTCTTCGACATATTTTGTCTTTATTATGGTATGCTAGCCTAAAATAACTTAACTTGCTCCTCCTTCAACACATAGTACCTTTATTATGATTAAGAGAAAAACTTAGTGGATGTCACATACGATTTACAACATACAAATCTCATTGTGTTGTGTTTGAATGTGTTTCATACAGACTTATTTACAAAAGAATATGTACGTCATTTACACAAAATGTTCATAAAAATATGTCCCTCTAGCATGAAAAAGTGTTAACATGGTTCAATAATAGGTCTTATATTCAAATTCTAGTAGTGGTTGGAAGGGTTATGAAATGGCAGATGGACTATCTTGTTGAGCTGTAATGGAAACGAAGCCTCAATAAGCTATATAGAGACAACCTTGATGAGCTATAGAGAGCCAGCTTTGATGAGCTGTAGATTGTCAGCTTTGATGTGTTGTAGTGTTGATGCTAATCCCAGACAATCACACCACAAGCAAAAATAAACAAGCAAAATGAACATCAAGAATTAATAAGGTTCAGTCCAAACTGACATACGTCTACAAAGCACACCAATCTTCACTAAAAATAGGGAGAAAATACAAGAGGAGGAGGAGGCAACTGCACTCCACTCAACTCAACTCACTCTTTCTCGCACCTCTCTCTCTCTCTCTCTCTCTCTCTCTCTCTCTCTCTCCGTCAACTCAATTACACTCACACTATATTTCACGCACACACATCTCTATTTATATAGATGGATGGGGATGGATATAAATCTCTCTCTCTCTCTTTCTTTCTCTCACCGTAAACTCAATTACACTCACACTATATTTCACGCACACACATCTCTATTTATATAGATGGATGGGGATGGATATAAATGAAAGATGGTAATGAGGTTCAATAAGGTGATTCAATAAGATGAGCTAAGATTAGCACCGATACTACAACACATCAAAATTGGCATTCTACTGCTCATCAAAGCTGGCTCTCTACAGCTCATCAAGGTTGTCTCTCTACAACTCATCAAGGCTCCGTTTTCATTACAGCTCAACATATCTTGCATTGTGTAGCCTAAGCCTAGTATAAATACCTAATCGACCAAGAATTAGTGCCATTTTGTTGATTAATTGGTTGCATCTAATCAAATAAAATGTTAAAATCAAGCGAAGGCTTAACTTTGAGATTCTATTTGGATTAAGGATTATATTTGACACAAAATAAAAATTAGAAGAAAATATATTTTTAGTGTAACTTTCTCCATATCAAATATCATTAAAAATAAAAATTTACTCTAATACAACTAATTAAGAAAAATCAAATGTTAGCTATACATAAATTTGTAATCATTGGATTTATTTCATTACATGGTTGCTTTTTCTGCAATAAATATATTGGAGAGGCTTTAGTTAGAAAAAGTCTAACAAAAAAAGGCTAAACAAGGTGGAATCATGTAATTCATGGAGATTCTCACTAACCAAATTGAATATTGATGGATGGTCAAAGAGAAGTTCAAAGAATCAGAGTTGCACATATTTTGAGAGATCCATCAAGAGCATGTATAGTTGGCTTTTCACTAAAGCCAAGAATATATATGATTTTTACCAAGGAGTTGTGCAACCCTGAGCAGAGTAGCAATTTTTTAAAAATAAATATGTTAAAATTTTCAAGTTCAAACTTTAAAATGTAATGAGATTAACTAACAACAATGCAGCTGAAGCAATATTAAACCTAAACACAAGCTTTCGAGGCGCCCAAGTCGGCCAAGTCATCCCTAGGTGTGGTTTAAGTGTAGGGTTAGTTAGCTTTGGGTGATGCCTAGTAGGCTTTGAGCAATTTCCCCAAGCAAATGCCCTTTCTTGCATAAGGTACTTGGAGAGACTCCAATAATCAAACCTAACCTCCATCAAAATTGTGAGAGAGAGAGAGAGAGAGAGAGAGAGAGAGAGATAGGGTAGAAGGCCAAATTTGGCCACAAAAATGCTTGTAGCGAGCATCAACAATCATGGACATGCCAATTCATAACCTGACCAGACTGCCTTACTAAGATCAGGCTGATATAACTTTATCCCAGAATTTTGTTTATCCACGGGAAAAATTACAATATTTCAAGATGAAATGAAATGAAATGAAAGTTACCCCTAACATATGACAGGAAAAGAAACAAAGATAAATGTTTCACTTTCCTAGAGTTCTGGTGGTGTTGAACCTTCAGATTTCGCTTCAGAAGGTCTGTTTTCCCTATCCATCTGCCTTACATTTTCTACCATTTTCACAACATCTGCCATTTTGGGTCTCTGGTCAGGCATCCTCACCACACATGCTAGTGCAATCTGCAACATCTCCACCATCTCTTCCTCTATGTTCGGGTACCTCATCAGCTCTACATCAAACACCTCCGCTGTCCACTCCTCCCGAACCACGGAATGAACCCACCGAACCAAGTGTATAACTTCATCCCCGTTTGTGGTATGAACTGGGGACTTCCCAGTAAGGAGCTCCAGCAAAACCACGCCAAAGCTGTAGACATCAGAAGCCTGTGATGTTTTCCGGGTGTCTGTCACTTCTGGGGCTCGGTACCCAGCAGCCCGGGAGATGGGTAGGGCCAGTGGGCTCATTATTGGTGTCAGACCAAGATCCGAAACGCACCCATAATGTTTTGAATTGAGGAATATGTTTGATGATTTTATGTTTCCATGAACAAATTTACCCCCATTCTCTGCATGGGTACGAGCAATGCCTCTAGCTGCACCGATGGCTATTCTCATTCTGGCATCCCAATCTAAAGGGACCCTATTTTCTCTTCTACCTGCAGAATAAGAAAAAACAAAAACAAAAAAAAGGATTAGAGATTGCTATAGCCCTGTAGTAAATCATAAAAATAGTCCTAGAAAATTATGTTCGTCACTGACGAAAGATTACGCAAATGAAATAAGAAAACAATGGCACAAGGTTCAATGTTTCTTAATTAAGATGAGGTACGCATTCTCCAGCATTGAGCCCACCAAAAATAATATTATAGACGTTCAGATATGTCAACTATCTGCAGAACCCATGTATAATTTTTTAAAATATAGTAATCTACTATCTATTGGGGTAAATACAAAAATAAGAACATTTCTACATTTTGCAACTTTGAAAGGGGATGAAAATAGAAAAGTTGAACTTAAAGGAAGATCAAAACTAGTTCCTCGGTTATTCTGGGTTTCAGTAGAGTCAAAGCTTGAGTTTCTAACCATGGCTGAGATTCAGACATGGATTAGCAAATTAGTGTTAGGACCCTGTGAGCATCCAGAAGAAAGTGATATCAAGAAATTTACGTGGTTCGGTTAAGAACGACCTACGTCCACGGAGCACACACCAACTATTCAATAACTCGCTGGAAAAATGTTACAATTCTCTCTCTCTCTCTCTCTCTCTCTCTCTCTTCCTCCTTTCTTCCTCTCAGCTCTCTCTGCATTGCTATGCTATTCTGAGCTATTGTCTTTATAATATCTTCCACAGCCTCTTTATATAGGCTTGGATTTTAAATGATAATCAATACAATTTAATCACAAATTGGAAGTTAAAAGAATAGATTAAATGGAGAATAAATTTCACGCGTTTTCTGATTCAGCAACAACGCGTCTCCAACTGTGTTTCTGGCTCCATCTCTAACAATCTCCCACTTGGAGACAGAGACACCTCTTCAACCAGAGTATCATGAATAAATGATGTGCTCATAACATGTGTCTTCAAGCATGAAGACCAACTGAAGTTGAATACAACTTCAGCTTCTCCGTAGTCGCCACCTTCTTGTCTGTTCGATTTCTGCGGACTAATCTGATGACTGTTATCTTCACAACTGGTGTAAAAATACCGGTACAGTCAATCCCTTTCTTCTGCTCGAAGTCTTTGACTACCAACCGAGGCTTGTACCTTCTGGAGCCGTCATGCTCCTCTTCGATTCTGTACACCCACTTGTTGTGAAGGCCTTTGGACAACTTCCACGTTCTGTTGGAGGTGAGAGACTTCATCTCATCCTTCATCGCAAGCTCCCACTTGCTCATATCTGCCACCTGACATGTTTCATCATTGCATTCGGGCTCTCCTCCATCTGTAGGAAGTAAGTAGTTAATATACCTTCTGTTTGGTATATGTGACCGAGTAGCTCTCCTAAGCTCCGGAACTGGAGTAGGAGATGGTGGTGCGACGATCTACTCCATTGGTTCCTCCACCTGAGGATTCTCAATATTCTGTTGATGTGTCCCAACACATTCATGGGTGTTTATCTGGAAACTAACCCTCTTCTGTTTCCTGACTATACAATCCTCACACATGTCAACCTGCACTGGCTGTAGACCACTCAATTTTTCCTTTGAGTGCATCACCCTAAGTCCGTTCTCGCTCATGTGACCAAGTCGTTGGTGACAGATGTTGCTGTCGTCATTTCCTGCAGCAACTGAAATAGACATTGAGGCATTGGAGGTTAGAAAAAGTGTTCCGCTTTTCTTACCTCGCACAATCGTTAGTACACCCTTTGAGACTTTCCATTCATCGCCAATGAATTTCGTCGTGTATCCCTCATCTGCCAGCTGACCAACTAAGATCAGATTCTTTCTTAGGTCTGGAATATACCTGACATCCTTCAGTTTCCATACTGACCCGTTTATACTGATCTTCACAACTCCCTTGCCGGTTACGTCGCAAGGTTGATCGTTGCCAAGGTACACCTTACCAAAATTACCTGATGTGTACTCCTCTAGGCAATCTTTGCAGCATGTGGTACGAAATGAGACTCCGGAGTCTAAGACCCAAGACTCCTGCTTGATCTTCGAAGAGCAGATCAACATCTCATCATTTTCAGAAGCAATATTTGCTTCTGTCTTTGCCCTCGTCTCGAATTTTTTCTTCTGACTCCTGCACTGGTTCCTGTAATGACCAGTCTTTCCACAGTTCTAGTACTCAATAACTTTAGTGCTCTGGGAACCTGTGTCCTGAGTACCTTTGGGATTTCCGAATTAAGACCGCCTAAGCCTAGATCTACCGCGAGTTTGATCGTCCATGCCTGTTTCCTCTGCCTCAATTCTCCATGTTCAAGGCTAAACTCGAATTGGAGTTATGGTTCGGCTGCATTCTTATTTCCTCAGTCAAAATCATACTGATGACCTTATCGTATACAAGTTTTGATTTTCCTGCGGAGCTACTGATGGCAGTGACGACACCATTCCAATTTTCAGGCAACTGACTGAGAATCAGTAAAACCCGAATCTCATTATCAAACGTTATCCCGACTGAGACGAGTTGATCAGACAACTCATTGAAATTATTCAGATGCCTGCTGAAACTCTCACCTGCAGACATATTCATCATAAATAGTCTTTTCATGAGATGTACCTTATTTGCCGCTGAAGGCTGCTCGTACATATTTGAGAGCGCATCCATCAGAGACTTTGTGAATGTTATATGCTTGATATTGAACGCCACAGATTTCAACAACGTCATTCTGATGGCTCCGAGGGCTTTTCGATCAAACAACTCCCACTCGTCCTCGTTCATGAATGTTGGCTTACCCGTCAACGGTAAGTGTAATTCCTTCCCAAACAAATAGTCTTCTATCTGCATCTTCCAGAAACCGAAATTGTTCCCATTGAACATTTCGATTTTTGAGCTTTTTTCATTCGACATATCAATTTGCTAATCTAGAGATGGAATTAGCTCAAATGGATAGCACAGATGGATCCGAAATGATCAAAAACCCTAGAAATGGTTCGAGTCGCTCGAAAAACAGACCCAAAACGACTCCGAAAAGTTCAGTCAAACCTGGTCAAACTACTGACGTGGTAGCGGGGTCTACCTGCTGATGTGGCAGTGGGGTCCGCCTGCCGATGTGGCGCTGACGTGGTAGTGGGACCCACTTGATGAAGTGGTAGTGGCCTATTGACATGGCGCCTCTGCCATATAGCACTCCTGCTGGTGCGTGCGCGGTATGCGCGCTGACGTGGCGCTGACGACAGACCCGGGTCAGGAACCGGATCTCGGGTTCACCCGGATTTGAGTCACTTGCAGAGTCGGGTCAGGTTCTCTTCGAGTCGGGTCGAGGCAGAACGGGCAAAGATGACGCGTGCGGTGCGTGCAGCGCGTGAGGAGATGTTCGCCGGTGCGTGAAGAGGCGTCTTGCTCCAGCAAGGTGCGTGCGGGCGCGTGCGGGCTTTTCTGAACTCCGTTCGAGCTCCGGTGGGCACCCTTCTCTTCGTCTGGGCGAGAAGAATACGATGGTGGCCTCAAAACATAGTTTTGATCTACTGGACAGAGCTCTGAATTTCGGGATCACTTCCGATTTGGATTTTCTGCTCCAACCGGGCTCTGATACCACTTGTTAGGACCCTATAAGCATCCATAAGAAAGTGACACTAAGAAATTTACGTGATTCGGTCAAGAACGACCTACGTCCACGAAGCACACACCAACTATCCAATAACTCGCCGGAAAAATATTACAATTTTCTCCCTCTCTCTCTTCCTCCCTTCTTCCTCTCAGCTCTCTCTGCACTCTCTGTGCTCTCTCTGCACTGCTGTGCTATTTTGAGCTATTGTCTTTATAATATCTTCCACAGCCTCTTTATATAGGCTTGGATTTTGAATGATAATCAATACAATTTAATCACAAATTGGAAGTTAAAAGAATAGATTAAATGGAGAATAAATTCCACACGTTTTCTGACTCAGTAACAATGCGTCTCCAGTTGTGTTTCTGGCTCCATCTCTAACAATTAGTACATACCAACTGAGTCCCATGGCTTAAATGTGGGTCAGCTTGGAAATTCCAAAGAATTAAATAATAATAATTTTAAGTTGCTAGGAAGAAAGTCAACTAGGGAGTAATTCATAAGGAGAAATGATTTAAAATTGATGGTAAAAACAAACTCACCACATAATGTGCACATGGGACATCACTCCACCCCAACCAAATTCTGAGAATTGGACATGTGAGGCTTCCTTATTTAATCATCAATTCTTTCACAGAATTCAGCAATTTTTTCCAACCTCATTTTAAATTCCTAATGTGGGAAGATTGTCAATTACCACCCTTCCTGGGAAATAAGTCCTATCCGAGTGAACTCTTGAATGCAGTTTAGCCGTGTTCAAAGATGATAAATTAGAACACCCGCGCAAACACAACAAATTATATTATAGTCTAAAACGATGAGAGGCAAGCAATATATCACATGCTAGGACTGGTAAGATGGCTTCAAGTGCCATGCATTTTCTTTTTTAATATAAGAATGCTGAAGCTGCTCATTCAAAAGGCTTATTATAATTTATAAGGCACAGTGGATCATATCAGTTGATAAAGATACTAACTTGGCAGCATACCCAACAGGATTTATGTTCAAACTTAAAAAATCTAATATTTATGCACTAAAACCCCACACAAACAAAAGCAAAACAAACAAATTTTGAGTCTGCTCTTAATTGTTAGATCATCCATGAATCACACCTACCACTACCTTTAACATCCTGAGTCAAAACAACTGAGCTATCTGTTACTTTTGACAACTAAGAAACGCAAGAATCCAACTGCCAACAACATGACTTAAGTGTATGCTCAGAAAAGTTTCTTCCATGCTTTGAATGAAACAACAGGGCGTAAGACACTCTATGGGTTCCCACTACTTTCTATATCACATCCCAGAATAACCTTCCTACTGCCAACAACATGACTTAAGTGTATGCTCAGAAAAGTTTCTCCATGCTTTGAATGAACCAACAGGGCATAAGACACTCTATGGGTTTCCACTACTTCTATATCACATCCCAGAATAACCTTCCGGTTAGGAGGATGAAAGAGAATGTTACAAAGGTCTCTGGCTTTTGCACTCAAAACCAATAACTGCACTTAAATTGCTTGATATAAGATTCTTCCACAGTTATATTTTATTTCAGATGTCAAAAAGAAATTTAAGAATAAATTCACAAGGGAAAAAGTGGAATGCGTCGTACCAGATCCATAATGATTCAATGAGACATAACTTTCATTTCCGAAATGGTCAACATGTATTATGTCAGGCAAGGCCAAGATGTACTGATTGCCTCAGCCATCATCCATTGATGGATAAAACCCATTTCAAACAAAAAGGGAAGGTATGCTCCTTTGGGTTTCTCTAACATGTTCAAAATAACATTTATCGCCTGCTGTAAATGACTCTACATACCATAACAAATAAACTGTGTCCTAAATTTCCTTTTCTGGACATTTTTTTCTAGGTTCAGCAGAGTCGAACGGTATACATAGGAAAGATAGAAAAGATGGCCTGTAAAAAAGTTTCACTGTTTGTACATAATGGTTTGCATCACAACTTCCTAACGTAGTGTTTGGGAATACAAATTTGGGACTGTGAACTTGAAATTGTTTGATTTTGGACATATTCAAGTACCAAATTACAAAGTTGTATGAAGTTTGACCCAGATCAACACAATTTCCAATTTATGATCCAAAATTCATGTTCCCAAATGCAACATAAATGAAAATCACAGCTAGCAGAAGCTTGTTTTCAAGGTTATTAGAATTAATAAAAAAAAAAAAACTAAGTTGTAAATGGCAAAGAATACAAAGTAACATACCATGTAGTAATGCAGAAATACTCCCCTGACAATAATAATCGCACACCATTAGCTTCTCATCCTTGGAATGGTAATACGCCCGTAGCTCAACCACATTCTCATGCTTAATTCTTCCAACTATCTCCATCTGTTGCTCAAACTCCCGCTTCCCAACACCTACATCCTTCAATCTCTTTACCACCACCATGATTGCATCCTCTAGGATTGCCTTATAAGCAGTACCGAATGTCCCCTTTCCCAGTACCTCTGCAGATGCTCTCAACAAATCCTCCAAATCAAATGCATAATTACAACCCTCAAAGAAAACCAACCTGTTATTCGCATCGTGACTCTCAGAAACTCCTTTCTCTGGTGACATTTCTCCCTTCTGCAACTTCCCCGAAAACACATTTTCACCTTTTCTCTTTGAACAGCAAACAAGCAGCAGAAAAGCAAATCCCACAAGCCCCAGAACACAACCAGCTATTATAATTCCCAGCAGGGCCGTCTCGCCAAGCTTTCCGCTGTTCCGGGTTTTTGAATACGTTTGGGGAGGGGATGGAAGAGCAAAAGGAAAGCCAGGAGGCGAACTCACTGCGGTAACATTGTTACCAGCAAAGACTGAAAGAGGGAATCTCTGTAGAGATTTGGGCACAATGCCTGTGAGATTATTGTCAGATAGATTCAACTGCTGCAAAGTGGGTAAATTGAAATCAGGGATTTCACCAGAAAGTGAATTGTTTGCGAGATCCAAACCTGTAAGATGACTCAAATTTGAGATTGATAGAGGGATACTCCCATTGAAGGCATTGTGAGATAAATTGACGATAGTGAGATTCTTCCAAACAGAAAAATCCGGCAAAGGCCCGGAAAAATTGTTGTACTGAAGATACAGAGAGGATAAGTTTCTAAGATTGGCAAAATCTGAGGGGAAAGGCCCTTTTATTCCATTGGATCTGAGACTCAAGATCTGCAGTGCTGAGAGGCGACTAAGCGTGTTAAGTGGAATTTGCCCCTGGAATCCAACACCGGGCAATCGAACGGCGGTGACCCGAGACCCGTCGTCACTGCAAGTAACTCCGGTCCAGTTTTTACACATGGGTGAACTTCGCTCCCAATTGAGAGAATGCAAGTGAGGCACATGGTTCACGAAGTCTAGCAATGCTTGTTTATCCCCAAAAGGGTCAGATTCTCCTGGCGAGAAAATCGTTCCCAGGAATAAAATCAAAGAGAAAATTAATAATATAGCTTCCATTTCCCCTACTTTCGAGTTAAAATATCTAACAATTTAAGCCAGAGCCCGAGCTGCTTCGCAGAATTTGCTCCCGCGCATTGAGCGAAGAAGAAGCTTTAAAAAACCTGTAAAAAAAACAAAGACGGAAAAAGAAAACAAAAGAGAAATAAGATCAAATACCAAGATTTTTGTCGTTAAAGTAAGGGGCGTTTCTGAAAACAGGGCATGGAAAATGGAGGTCGCAGGGTTTGAATTTGGCAATTTGGTCAAAAGGGTGTTTTTTTAAAGTGAATTTCACCAGGAATCGAGCTTTCTTTTTGTTCTTTGTTCCTTAACTTTTTTCTGGGTCCATGCCAAAATCGAGAATGTCAGAGGAATTAAACAACACACTCAGCGGAAACCTGAAGAGCTACAGCTCACAGTTTCATACCTCCAAAAATTTCAAAAAAACGGAAAACAGATCTGACCAAGACAATGTCCTTCTCTTCAACCCACTTCTACTTCGCACTACTAACTTGGAGTTCAGATGAAGAAAACAGAAAACCTTAAATTATGTTCCTTGAAGAAAAATTTCTACAATCGTACTGATAATGATGGTTTCTCGGCACTAATGCAGCATCCAATGAAAACGAACCATAATGCTCACACAAAAAGTGTGGAAAAGCAAACACAGCTATGATTTTTCCAGAATGTAGAGAGAGAGAGAGAGAGAGAGAGAGAGTGAGAGAGCTGTACCGTCACTTCAAGCAACAGTATCCAAATCTTCAAAAAACAGAGCATTTGAAGCAGAAACACCACTCCTCGCCACGCCATTGAAGTCCTGAAGAAGCTTAGTAGGGTTTTCAGTTCACGGAGCTTTAACGGTTCTCTTCTCTGCACTGTAACCACAGATAAGAGGGAAGGCGAGAGAGAGAGAGAGAGAGAGAGAGAGACGTGGGCATCGTGGGTGAGGCACGAGCGCGTGACACGTGGGACAATTTTTATTAATTTGCCCCCCCGAAAAGGAAATAATTTCACATCGTTCTATTCCGTCGTATCCCCGCAAAGCGGGCACGGGCCCGCTTCCTAAGTGACTTGGCATGCAACAGCCGTCCGATTACGAATAGCAGTAACTAACATTTGCCTGTTCCTGGGTGGCCCGCCTGCCGTTGGATGAGAGTATGGGCTGTGGGGCCCACTGGAAGATGATTCTGTGATACTGTGCAGTGCAGGCGCTTTACTTGACCAGCGTTGACCGCGGGAGTCATCAAGACCATGATGCTTATAGATCAAGGATAATGATGAAATACTTGATCTTTTTTTTTTTTTTTTTGTGATTTCCCTTGGTCATAATTAATGCTTTTTCCATTATTAAAAGGGCTTCACAAAAAGAAAAAATTATAAAAAGGTTGCAATCACTTAATTAAGCTGAGTTAAGTCCCTTCAAGTAGGGGTGAGCAAATGATTAGTTCGGTCAAATTCGATTAATTAACCGAATTAATCGAAATTTTCGGTTAATAATTTTTAATAACCGAACAAAGGAAGCTCACCGAACCGAACCCAACCGAATTACCTTTTCGGGTAATTCAGTTAACCGAATTTAACCGAAATAATTTGAAATTAATTATTAAAAATATAATATAATTATAACTTTTTTACTAATTCGAACTTAATTAAGCATCTCATCTATTAATTTTATTAATAAAAAATATATTTTGGTATTATACTATAAGAGTAGAATCACTAGAATCATTAATTATCAATTCGGTTAATTCGATTAATCGAATTGATAATTCATATTAATCGAATCGATAACCGATTAATCGAAAATTGATAAAATTGTAACCGAACCAAACCGACCCTATTTCTTGACCGAACCGAACCGACCGAAATTGGTCGGTTAATTCGGGTTTCCCCGAATTATGCTCACCCCTACCTTCAAAACATGTTTGATAAAAACACATGTGATGTAGGATGGGGCAAGGTAACCGAGTCCTACGGTTTCAACCCTCAATCGACACACATGAGAAACACTTTAAAATTAGAATTGAATCAACCAAACATTAATCAAACAAATCATGTTTTATCACACGGGTCCAAGGATTTTGAAAAGATCTATAGTTTAATTCGAAATTCAATCCCAAGTGGTTCTTTCACAAAAGAATCAAGTGATGTTCATGAAAAGGTTATTCAATCATTCACGAAAATAAGTTTATGTTATCACAATCATATTGCACAATTGACAAGCAAATATATGTTAAAATGTTGAGAATTTAAGTTATGTGGAACTTCAGTCGCCTGGGGAGGAAAGGTCAGTTGCTTGGGGTCACAAAATCAGAGTTTTGGCTAGCAGAACAAGATCAGTCGACTAGGCTTTGTGGGTTAGTCGTCTGACTAAATGTTTGTGGGATACCGAGAATTAAAATGGGTTCAGTCGACTAGGCTTTCGAGGTCAGTCAACAGAGCAGTGGGGAATGGAGATAAAAATGGAATTTTTAAGGGTTTTGGGAAAGAGAGGCTTATGGGGACTTAAACAAGGATGTCAAACAAAGTTGGGAATGGATTATGATGAATAGTACCGTGTGGAATAATCGGATATCTTACTGATGATCAACGAACTCGAATCAAACCAAGAAATATTTCAAGATCGTGATGAACCGGTGTGGGTGTTGTTGTTGTTGTCGAATACGAACAGTGTGGGGATATGAGATGGTGAAGAAATGATGGATAGATGTGTTGGTCTCACACCAACTAATCTCCGAGAAGAACGTCGTAGCATCTCGACACTCAATCTCAAGATCAGAACAAAGGTCTGAGCTTTCAAAGGAAAATTTTTATTCAATCAATAATAATACTTGGCTAAAAACTGTCTTCCAGTGTTTACAATAGTAATATATATAGGGAAAATAAATACCTAATACCTAACAATAAATGACTTAAACGTCCCCATAGAGGCATGGGAGACAACTCTCTTAATGTTCACAAACTAATATAAATCTCGCACAAATTAAGTACTTAACAACTCATAATGTAATTAATTAAATATAAATAAAGTTAAAAGGGAGGCCCAAGCTATGTGGGGCCTAGAGTAGCTGTGTGGAGCCCAATAGGGTCTTGAGCTCAGAATTGCAAAATCACAACTTGGGGCTTCTTTATTCTGAAAAGTCTCCAAGTATATCCATAAGGTCTTCAAGTGTCTCCATAAGTTCCTGCAATGGTTGTCAAGCATTGTGGACATCCGGGAGTTGTCCATGTGTCACCATGCATGTCGGCGAACGAAACATAGTCACCATGTCGGTGAAGAATGTAGATATCTAAAGGTTGTCCACGTGTCAGAATATCTGCAAAAGAAAGGGATAACGCATGCCAATCCCCATCAACATGCCTTCAATAAAATATATATATATATATATATATATTTATAACATATTTTAAATATTTTTAATGTATTATATTAGTCAAAATGATCAAGTACTTGAATTAGTGTTTACAGATATCCATTGGTATTAGTTAAATGCTCATTAATATAAATAAATATCATTTAAAAAAAGTGTGTTTATAAATATGATTTTACAATCTTGGTATTATTAAATTATTTTTAAAATTAGGTGCAATCGTATAAAGACAGGAAGCATATGAAAAGGCATTGTAATTGTTTTATTTTTAATTTTGAGAGGAATGATAATTGTATTGTTTCTAATTATACATTGATAGTGGCAACAAATAAGAGTAATAGTCATGTCCAATTAATGAAAGAAAAAAAAAAGTTAGCATTAAACAAGATTTAAAGTCATTTTTTGTATTTTTAACAAATAATAATTTAAGAGGCTAATAGCAATAGAAGATTGATTTTATACTCATGTAGTACCTTAATTCTGATTTTAATAATGAAAAAAATATATATATTGATGTCTCATTAATTAATTTTTGGGCAAAAGATACAGACCTTTGTTGAAATTTCAAAAGTTTTAAAATCTCCCCTAGGGTTTGTCAAAAAGATGTTAATCTCTCCTTATATTTTATAAAAAGACAAGTTTTTTTAAGGGAAGTTTGTATACTTTTAGAAAATCGCAAGGGAGATTTTTGACATTTTTAAAACATCATGAGAGATATCCGTATTTTTGTTAAACATTAAGGGAGGTGAGTGTCTGTTGTACTTTATTTTTTAAATTAACATGCTATACAAATTAGAAGGGAGTGTGTGCAATTTGCATGTATGATTTTTAAGAATTAAAAGAAGAGGAAAAAAATTAATTGAATAGGAAATATCATCAATAGTGATGCTTAAAATGTAATTATATATTAATAATTTAAAAAATGATTATGTTGGAAAATAGTTCTACTTTAAGACAAGTTTTTGAATGCAATTATAATTCTGTTAACAATGCCTTTTAAAAAGAAACAAGAAGGATAATAATGTTATTTATTTGTATTTGTATTGATAGGTATATTTCATTCACTTTCTCGAAATTTTTTACTATGATTATATTAAGAAATTTATAAGAAAAAGTATAGTTCTTTTTAAACAAATACTTCTTATTTTAATAATTCAAATTATGTTAGAAAGTTCAAAAATAAATTCATTTGAACTTGAATTTTGAGTTTCACAGTTTATCATTAGAAAGTCAAAGTTTGAATCATAAAAATAAATAAAAATAAAATGAATGATATATTATAATTTGACTGTCGTTTTTAAATTTTCAAACTTGAATATCAAATTTCACAGTTCATCATTAGAAAGTCAAAGTTTGAATCTTCACAAGAGAAAATTAAAAAAATTAAAATTAATGATATATTATAACTTAACTATTGTTTTCAAATATTTGTCAAAAATTATGATCATTATTAATAAATTAAATTATTTGAAACCTTTTAAGTGCATAATAGAGAGAGAGAGAGAGAGAGAGAGAGAGAGAGAGAGGAATTGAAGAGAAATTTTTAAAGGAAAAAAAAAAAAGAGGCTAAGGAAAAGGTTAATGGGTGCTCAACTCATGTCTCCTTCAATGCTTTTCAACAACTCACTATTCCTACAAAGTGATTCATACATATATATATATATATACATATATATATATATATATAATTTTTAAAGGAAAAAAAAAAAAGAGGCTAAGGAAAAGGTTAATGGGTGCTCAACTCATGTCTCCTTCAATGCTTTTCAACAACTCACTATTCCTACAAAGTGATTCATACATATATATATATATATACATATATATATATACATATATATATATGTGACAGTTAGAAATTTAAATTAAGTGAGGCTGTACCAATCAGGGGCCCAGATTATTACATAGCCCCCTTTTGTATTGGCCATTGCTTTCTTGGAAGCATCCAATCATCAAACATTTTTAAGTGCTATATATATATATCAGTGCAATTTATGTTATTTTCAGTTGTGTGGACAAAAATAAGAAGAGCCTTGTATGGTTGTTTATAGTTATAGGTAGTTATTGTTGTCACGAGTGATTATTGATAAAATTTATATTCATTGAATTACTCATAAAGTGTAAATTTTAATTTATTGTTAATAGAAACTTTTAAAAATAGATAATTTAAAAAAAATAATAATAGACAGATAATTTAGATTTAAAAGTGTTATGTCTTCCTTTAATTAATAATGTGTGTGGCTCCTATTTGATTTTTTTTTTAATTTTAATCATATTAGAATACTTTTTTAATTTTAAATGGTATTTGATATAGAAAGAAAATATAGTGAAAAATGAATTTTCTTCTTATTTTCCTTTCATTTCCTTTCCTTTTCCAAGTGAAATCCTTAATCCAAATTGACCATTAGTGATTAGTGATGATTCAGAGGATTCTTTGAATTGTAGAAAAAGGATTTATTTTGGGGGGGGGGGGGAATACTTATCTTAGATTATAGGATTAGAAAAAAATTGAAAAAATAAAAAACTTGGGATGTTATTGTCACATAGTTCAAGTTTAATACATATAAAATATTGCCCAAATCCCAAATCAAACATAGTGTTGTGCAAATTAATGTGCACGGGAACCAAACCCGAATCTGTAATGCAGCAAGTAACGATGAATGATACAGAAATACAATCACACACGGATAATAAGGAAAACAAATAAACAATGACACAATAATTAACGTGGTTTGACAATGTGCCTACGTCTACAAGAGCAAGCGGCGGCTGAAATTCACTATCTATCAAAACCAGGGTTACAACATCGTATATATGTTAACCTTACATGTACTAAGGGATTAGGAAGTTCCCCAAATACCCCTGTATCAATTCCTGGAGGATTTGCCTCCGAATCTCCAACCTATTGATTTTACCAATTCAAAATTCAAAAGCAGTGCCAAACAAAACCATCGACGATTCTTTTTGTGAACCTAAATCGTCGATGTAACTATTGATAAAACCGTTGACAGTTTCTTCCTGCAGCCCAACCTCCTTATTTTTCCTCAACATACTTTCTCTATATATGTGTGCCACTAAATATGAATCCCATACTACAACAATCTCCACTTTGGCGAATATTCACCCCTTAGGAGAAAAATGAAAACATAACCCACAGCTCCACTTGGGACAATAGGTTGGGACGCCTCCCATCTAGCAACTGAAGACATTAATCAAGTCCATGCAATGCTTGAACTTGTTCGTACTTATAGGCTTTGTCAACATGTTTGTTCTATTATCTAAAGTATGAACTTTCTCAAGCAGTAGTTCACTAAAAGAGACCAATTCCCTGATCCTGTGAAACCTCACATTTATGTGCTTGGTCCTCACATATTACACCTGGTTCTTTGTCAAATAAATGACACTTGGACTATCACAATGCAACTGAACTCTATCTTACTAAATATCTAACTTCTTGACCAATCCTAAAAGCCATAATGCTTCCTTGGCAGCCTCAGCCACTACCATATACTCTGATTCAGCTGTAGATAGTGCAACTAGAGGCTGAATCATGGACCTTCAACAAATAGGCCCTCCCACAAGGGTGAATACATACCCTGTGGTAGACCTTTTGTCATCTAAGTTCCCTGCATAGTCTGCATCAACATATCCAACCACTGAAGGATCATCCTATTGTCTGCTAAACATAATGTCGTAGTTCGTAGTACCCCTCAAGTATATGAAAATCTACTTGACTGCATCCCAATGTTGTTGACTCGGATTTAAAAGAAACTTGCTAACCACACTGACAGCTTGTGCCAGATCCATTCTTGTACAAACCATAGCATATATCAAACACGCCACTGCACCGGCATATGATACCTTTGACATGTAATGAACGTCGTCATCTATCTTCAGGCACTGAGTTGTAGACAATTTAAAGTGATTTACTAACGATGTACTTACAGGTTTTGCATTATCCATGCTAGATCTCTCCAACACCCTCTCAACATAGTTACGCTGAGATAACTATTATCTTCTAGACGCTCTATCCTTGTGAATCTCCATCCTAAGAATATTCTTGGCCACACCCAATGCTTTCATGTCAATTTTTTTTTGTAGAGACCCGGAATAATAATAATAATAATAATAATAATAATAATAATAAAGAAAAATGGAAAACCGGTTTGGTGTAGGACCAAGTTGTCAACGGTTTTGAAATTAGCAGGGCTTAGTAAAGGTAAAACGGTAAAAATCGGTTTAGTTAAAAACAAAACCGTCAACGATTTTGTCTAGGGCAGTAGCTTATAAATAGGTTTTTAACTTTTTTTTTTTAGGAAAATTATAACTCTCTCTCTAGCCTGCGCATACCCTCTATCTCTCTCTCTCTCTCTCTTCAATTTCTCCCCCAAATTTCAACCAAATCGATGATCAGACACCATTTCAGGATCCTAGCTTCGATACTTAGTGATTTAACTGGAGCAAATTGTGGTTTGGGGATCCTAGGCACCATTCCAGATATAAGGTAAAGGGAATAGATTATGTCAGTTATTTTCAAAAAAATTAACTTGATAAGAATGGTGTGTGCCCAAGAGGGGGGGTGAATTGGGTATTTAAAATTTTTTTCCTAGGTTGACTTCAAATTACAATCAGTATAGTACAATGCAGGTCACAAGATTGATGTGCGGTGGATTTATTTTTGCAATTCGCTTCAATCACACAATATGTGATGGACCTGGGTTGGTCCAGTTCTTACACGATTGGGGAAATGGCATGAGGTGGAGACGTCCAATCCCTTTGTGTAATGACTCAAAGAATAATGGTATTTAAATAATAAAGAGGGAGGGAAATGGAAACAGAAACAAAAGGAAGCAGCAGACTTCGTCGACGAACGCGATGGGAGTAATAACTAAGGAATTTAATCAAGGACTAGGCGACGAATACAGGGGATTTATTGACGAGAATAACATAGGGTCTCATTGACGAGGGTATGTTTCGTCGATGAGAAAATACTGAGAGGATATTTGGGCGACTTTGAATTTCGTCGATGAAGGGTAGAGTTCGTCAACAAATTGTCTCTTGACCTCATCAACGAAGTGACGTGACTCGTTGACGAGGGCTAGTGAATAAAAAGGTCAAACTTCATTTTTTTGGCAGAATTTTGACGCTCAACCCTCTCTCTCTCCTCCTTACGGTTCCTCCCTCTTCTCCCTTCTATTTCGGCCTTGTTAGTCGCCAAATCATCGATCTGAGGCCATCACGATACTCTTGGGGAAGTTCTCTTCAAATCTGTCAAAGCGGATCGTTAGTGGAAGCAAGTTGAAATTCATCCCTGAGTTAAGGTAAAGCTTTTTATTTGAAATTTGGTCTTTCCACAGTTGAAGGAAATGACGTACTCGAATAAATACTGAAGTTTAGTTATGAGAATTATCATTTTCAGGGTACTGCTTAAGGTTTACTATGGGTGTAAGACCAGTATTATAGAGGGGCTTTTCAGTTGCCAGGTAAGGGGATAAATTAAAGCAGTTATTTTTCATTGAAATTACTATTATTTAATAGTAGAATAATTTTTAAAAAGCATGTGATTATATATGTGAGTATACTTGAGAAAATGTGAGTTTGGGAAAATACTGCAATTGTACCAGAAATGTGATTTCAGAACGAAATATACGGTTTCATTCAATTCGTGTGGCGTGAATATTCTTTTATATATATTGTACCACGTTAAGTTAGATTTACAAAATAAAGCATGTTTACAAATATTTTCAGGAATAACATGATAAACACAGTAAATTATGATTACAGAATATATGATATGTTCGACGCAAGATCGTAATTGATGGTTGGCGCAAGGCGGCAATTACTCATGTTATTCGACGCAAGGTCACATCTATTCATGTTTTTGGCGTGAGGCCGTAATTATTATGTTAATGTAGGATTCATAAAATGTTATTATTTGATTTACGATAAACGGTGTATGTTTATGTACTATATGTTATCAGAATCCGTATATTAGTTTAGTTCAGCTTAAGGAGCACGGTACCGTACCTTATAGATCAAATATCTATATTTAGATTGGTACTAACCACCCCACGAAGGGGTGGGAGATGGATAGTCGATATGAATTTCAGTGTAGAGTTATAGACGTCCACCTAGTAGTACGGACTAGGGTGTGGCGGGCCCATCGTACTTACAAACATTTTTGACTCGATAGTGGTCAGCCAACCATTGTCAGGTCCCGCCTTCGGGCTGCACAACCCGTCATGGGGGGTAATACATGACATCAACTAGCTATACATCCTAGGTAGTTTTCAGTATTATAGATTATATCAGATATTATATAATTAGTATGATTACTTGGAAGTATGAAATTATATGTTTATCTAACCATATTACGATATATGTTTTATGGTATGAGAAATGTACGGTATATGTATTACAACATTAAATATTCATGTTGTCACACAGCTGATTTTAATTTATCTACCCTTATTGAGAGGTGTCTCACCCTAAGTTTAAATTATTTCAGGAAACCCGGAGAGACCGAAGGGTCAGGGCCGCCGCTGAGTGAGTTGAGCTTCCCTACTAAAAGGGTAAGTTTGATCTAGGATTAGGAGATTTTTATTGTAAGATCCTAGGTTTATTTTGATGTTTTGGAGATTGTATATAAATACAGTATCTTTGGGAATATAATAGACTCTGGTATTATGTAATTTATGGTTGATGAATGTGATTTACATTTACTACTGCCTAGATTCCACTGTGTATGACAGATGTCCTCGCTACCCACGGGTTCGAGTTAACTATTTTATTATGTTCTATTATATGATTAGTTAAGCAGGTAGTTACACTCTGCCTATGTACCAATGAGATTTCTTCAATGCTCACGACCTACTGCACGTGACTTGCATGCACTATGAATACAAGGAGGCCTACACAGGCCCACCAACAAACACGGGCTCTAATAAGATGGCCCAAAGGCCCTTCTTTTTTGGTCCAAAACATATCCAAGCCCTTAAGGACCAACTCCCACCCCACCTCCAAAGCTCAACCACATTCAAGGTGTTGACTGCCTGTCTTTGGAAGTGTCGCACATCAGCGCTCGCGCTTCGCCCCGATGAGACCATTCGCATTTCGTTCACCATCAATGCATGTGGCAAGCATGTGGTGCCTCTACCTAGTGGGTTCTACGGCAATGCATTCGTGTACCCAACTCAAGTTTCCAAGGCCCAATTGTTGTGTGAAGGTTCTTTGGGCTTTGCAGCGGAGATGGTTAAAAAGGTCAAGGCCCAGATTAGAATTAATCTTTAACTTAATCTAACTAGAAACTTGTTTAGAGCTTGATCAATTTGTCTAAAATTATTTAACTTGAACTCATATTGACAACAAGTTCTTAAAACAAGTTTAATTCAATTAAAATCAAACAATAATGAGTATATGGGCGTCCAAGGGCCGTCTAGTTAAGAAATCTCTAAGGTTACATTTTGTTTGCAAAATGCCCATTTTCTGGAATATATTAGTTATAGTAAGTTAGTTACAATTAGTTATGTAATGACCTGCTTAATTTCCATATATTTTTTTTTTACAAAATCAATATAATAAATCCAGCAAATCATAATCAACCTGAACCCATGGGTATCAAGGATACGTTAGAAACACAATACGGAAGCCTAAGCAGCAGGAAACATAAAATCATAAACATCTCGTAATATCATACACATAATACTATTCATCTCAATACCAGAGTTATTACATCTATTGTAATTATAAATACACATTCCAAAAGAGTTCTAGGGTCACTTCTCACAAAACCCATTCGATCATAACAAAATACTTACCCTTCCGAAAGGGCAGGTCAGCTATATCTCTCTTAGCGGAGCTTTATCCGCTCTCCTATCAGCGGCTCTTGAAATGTTCATATAATAAGGGGTGAGACACCTCTCAGTCAAGGAAATAAACTAATACTAGTGTGTGGCAACATGTGTTTATCCGTATTATACATAAAACATACATAGACAAGTATAGTAACTGTTGTATGATATTTGGGAAAGCATATATTATCATAGCATGACAGAACATATTGCATTATCATAAACATTATTCATCTCATATAATAATAATACGAAAACTACCCTGGTAGGTTAGCTGACTGTTGTCATGCATTAACCCCACATGACTGGGTTGTGTGGCTCGAAAGCGGGACCTGACAATGGTTGGCTGATCACTGCTAAGTCAAAAGTACAGTTTGTAAGTTCGATGGGTCTGCCAGACCTGGTTCGTACACCAGGGGCGCTTACACTTCTTAAAATTACATCGACTATCTGTCCTCACGCTACTCCGTACAGTAGCGTTAACCAATATCATGATGATCATGAACACATAGCAGCGGTACCGTGCAATTTTCTAGCCTAGACCAAGCCAATCAGGTTCTAATAATATATAGCATATAATCAAACTGTGATACATGGATATTTCATACTAATATTTGCCAAATCAATATCATCACATCATTTTACATGTATATATATATATATAATGAAAATCATTGGCCCGTACACTGGTATTTCATATTTTACCATAGCTCGGCCCGTATGCTAACAAAACATATCCATAACTCGGCCTGTACGTCGTCAAAACATATCCATAACTGGTCTATATGCCGGTAAAACATATTCATAGCTTGGCCCGTATGTTGGTAAAACATATATACAAATTCTTGGTCTGTACGTCGATTTTTCATTATAAAATTCATATCATTATCATATTCCCAGAAAATAGTAATTTATCATAAAATCTACTCATGCCACGCAAAATGGGTATTATATATATATCCAGAACATATCATCATTTTCAGCAGTATTTCCCAACATAATACATATATATATATATATATATATATATATTTATTTACATATATTTTCCTGAAATCAAATGCTATACAATTTTACTTATAATTTTCATAAAACAACTAGCTTAATTTATCCCCTTACCTAATTCCTCAAAAAGCTCCTAAGACAAAGCAGTCCTGCACCCGTAGGGTTCCCCATTCAACACCTTGAAAGTGACATTCCCTAGAACTAAACTTCAGTATTTCTACGCGTGCTACTCTTTCTACAACTGTCGTAAAGTCAAAAATTGAGTAGAAAGCCTTACCCTTAATTTGGGATGAATTTTAAACCAGCTCCACCGACGATCAGCTTCAGAAGACTTGCAGAAAACTTCATCATGAGCGTTGTGATGGCTTCAGATCTTCGATTCGGTGAGAAACGAAGTCGAGATCGAAAATAGAAGGGGAGGGGAGCGTTTAGAGAGAGAAAATGAGATTCCTGAGCTGAAATTCTGTCAAAAATCTGGGTTTTAACTACTTATAGCCTCAGATTCGTTGACGAGACACGTTATCTCGTTGACGAGTCCTGTAAAGGGTTTGTCGACAAACCTGCACCCCTTGTTGATGAGTTTCAGACTACCACAAACCTTCTCTTGGCATCTTCTCGTCGACAAGACGTGTCTTAGTCGACGAGACCCTCATGAACCTTTGTCGATGAAACCCCTGTGTTCGTCGATGAAACCCTGATTAATTTCTTGGGTCATTACAAGTTATACAAGGAATTATGTTATCAATATAGAGTAAAAGACAATGTGAAATATTTTATGAGTTCATAATAAGGAAATACTATTCTTAAATTTTATTATCGTGATGTCTACTTCTTTCTTATTACATGGTGAATACAAAACTATGCCTCCGAACCAAACGAGTCATAACTTTCTTAGTTACATATTAAGGACCTAGGGTTCTAGTTTTAGAAGTTGTGATTTCTTAAGTACACCTTGGTATTTAAGTAAAATAGATCGGTAGACCTTTATTTGGGTGGATTACTCAAATACATGGAACACTCATATTAAAAACTTTAAAAACATACATAATGTTTAAGTTAACTATATATATATCACTTATATAATATAAAAAATAAAAATAATAAAAAATCAATTAATTTCATAAACAGTTGTTAGGCTTCATTAACTTGACTTGTCACACTATTTGGAATATGGCTCCAATTCAAATAAAGTCGAACCAAGTTAGCTTCAAATCACAATCACATGTTTAGAAGATGATCGATCATGCGTACGTACACCATGGACACCGGCGTGTATAGCCAGAAGCTAGGAATTCGCTTGAGTTGCATTATGCATATATGGATGGAGCATGAGTTTTTTCCCAGTTTATCTTTAAAAAAATAAATAAATAAATAATACCCTATTCTGGGAAGTATTTTCCAAAATGACTTTGACGTAATCTCGCTTCTTGGTCCAGCGAGATTTGATTGGGAAAGTTAGACGCGTGGCAAATCTCTCTGGTTCATAAGATTTTCTTCGGAATACTAATGGGCTCATCCACCTATTGTTGGACGTGTGGCAAATCTCGCTGGCTCATCTAGTGAGATTCGCTTTGTAATACTAATGGGCTCATCCACCCGCCGTTGGACGCGTGACAAATCTCGCTACTTGACCCATCTAGATTTGCTTCGTTCCTGAAACTGCCATTTCTCCTTCACTTTTGTGCGCAAACATAATAGAGAGCACAGACCTTACACATAGACGTTGTAGAGAGAAGGAGAGGCTTTGCAGGTGACTGTTACTGAGGCAGAAGGCAACAAAGACTTTGCAAGTAACTGTTGCTCGTCAAACGGGAGGCTACTAACTCAAGAAATACCTATATAGACAAAGGAGATGAGGTAAGTGGATTTTCACCGTTTGCTCTTGATAAAATTGAAATTTATTTATTTATTTTCTTGAAGAGTTTGTCAGTTGGATTGATACAAGTTTTAGTGTGAAAGTTTCATTTGGAAACCCCCAAATTTAAGGTTAGAGTTTTTCTTCATTTAATTTGTTATGTGTTATATGAAATCTACATTTTAGTATGCTTGTATGTATGTTGTATTGATGCCAAAATTCATATGTGAATGTGTAAATTTATTTCAATTTTCATGATCATATACTATTTTATATTAGGATTTTTATTTACTTTCATGATTATTTGAGTATTTGATCAATTAATATGTAAATTTTTGAGATTATAGTTTTGATTTCATCTCACGTTTATTTGAATATATAAATCATGAATGTGTAAATTTATTTCAATTTTCATGATCATTGAATTTAGTTTTAATTTTGAAGTCATATGCATGGAATTGTTAATTTTTTATGTTAGGATTTTTATTTAATTCATGATTATTTGAATGTGTAATAAATTAATGTTGAATAAAGTCATATATAGTTAATTGGTTTTTTTATGGGGCATGATTAACATGATAAATTATTTTAATAATATTATTTTAATATAAATTAACATGATAATCATATGTATAAATTATGAACAAGATTATTGTTAATCAAAGAATAGTATTATTTTATTTTATTTAATAAAATTATTTAAATATTAATTAAAAGTAATAGTAAACATAATTATTAATTAAACTGTCAATTAAAAATTAACCAAATATTCTTTTATTATGCATTATAACCTATTAATTATTAATAAATTATAATTAAATTATGGAACGAATAAAAAAAACCATCTATAAATTTAAATTAACATTAAATAAATCAAAAAATTAATTTAGTTATAGATACTATTTTTAACATAAATTAATGTGATAATCAAATGTTACAAATATATATTAATAATAAGATTATTGTTAATTAATAAATAATATTATGTTATTTTAATTAATAGAAAATAATTAAATTTTCATTAAAAATTAAAATAATTAGCTTTTAAGTTTCTAATTATAAAAATATTATTATTTTTATTCAAAATTTATTTAAAAATGGCTATATATTATTTTACTATGTATTATGACATATTAGTTATTATAGTAACATGTTGTAAATATGCTTTAATAATAAGATTATTGTTAATTAAACAAAATAATCTTCTATTATTTTTTAATTAGAAAATATTTAAATATACATTAAACAACAGTGGGAGGGTTTTTTAATAGTAAATATTTAATATGCTACATAATTTATATTCATAATCGGTTTTAATATCATAGTGGATACTTGTAACCTGACGTTGGAAGCCTAACCTCTGGTTTAACGAAGCTATGACCGTCCCTAGCGAAACCATTGCATAATCATTTGCATATTTTCATACTCATAATTGGTTTCAATATCATAGCGGATACCCGTAACCAAGCGTTGGAAGCCTAACCTTCGGTTTAACGAAGCTATGGCTGTCACTGGCGAAACCATTACATAATCATTCGCATATTTTCACACTCATTATCGGTTTCAATATCATAGCGGATACCTATAACCTGGTGTTGGAAGTCTAACCTCTGGTTTGACGAAGCTATAGCCGTCACTGGCGAAACCATTGTATAATCATTTGCATATTTTCATACTCATTATTGGTTTCAATATCATAGCGGATACCCGTAACCTAGCATTGGAAGCCTAACCTCTGGTTTAACAAAGCTATGGCCGTCACTGGAGAAACCATTGTATAATCATTTCATATTTTCATAATTATATTCTGATTATATTCTTTCAATTTGATTTGTAAATCGGGTGACAATTTGATCTAAATGCCTCCTACGTGGTTGATACAGTGATGTGAATTGCATACTGGTAGATATTATAGGTTCTCACATGCTAAGACTGAATTATTACATTACTTGCAAACGTTTCAGGGACATAGTAAAAATGGAAAAATGTTCAAATTACAGACAGCATGCTGTCGAAATTTCGGTAGAACTTTTCCCAGAAAAGTAACCATATACTAAGATGAAAACAATTAAATGCATGCAAAAATATTTTTGAAATGATGAGTAAAACATATAGGGAATATTTCATAAAATGACCTGCTAATAAAATAAAAATTTTTTTTCCTAGTTTTAAATCCAATCATTAACCTAAACAACGGAAAGCCAATTATATAAAATAAGTTCACACATAATACAATACCAGAGTGTCAAATCATCCCACAATATACAAACATCACTGTTCTCTCGAAACTATCCTTACTAATACCAAGGGTTTACAAAACATGCGACCCAAAAAAAAAAATAATACTCACCCTCAAAAAGGGCAGTACAACAGCCCCTCTACCTGCGAGTCTGCTCCATTCGCGTAGTTGGTTCACCTGAAAAATAATTCAACATTGGAATGAGCCAACGCTCAGTAAGATGAAACATGCTATTACTCGACTGTGGCTATTAAGCTATAGTTTGGTAAAAATAATCTGATTTAAGAATATTATAAATAATTGAATCCAAAAGTGTTGATATTACATAACATATAATAAAACCATTAACTACATAAATGAACATGCCAATCTATATAAAATTACATTTCATATTAATACTACTATTTCTGAAAGCCTAATAGTACTCATAACATCTAAGAAATTTCCCTAGATGGTTGTATGTCATGATTTAATCCCTCATGATAGGATTGTGCAGGACGAAGGGGAGACCTATCCTGGCTGGCCGACTAGGGTAAGTCAACGAAACTCCAACAGTCTGATCGAACCCCTCAATCCATATTTGATGGAGAGCCTGTCCCAACGTGGGCACAATCGACCTCATACCACTTACTGTCTAAGTAAAGTGGTTGCACTCTGAACTGAATATCTGTAGTTACAGTACCGTGTTCTGCTGTCTGATCCATCAGGGTCTGATACTATATAAGTAGCTGATTTCTGTAATATACTGTTTTTACTATGGTTTCTAAAATAACCATAACCCCATAGAATTTATCTGAAATTCTAAATAAACTGACTGGAAATCTATTTTCTGTATAACTGAACTGTTATCTAAATATTTGTTTATTGGGGCGTTATGGTACTGATACACGTGTTATTCTCTAATTACTGAAAATGCATACTTCTAAGTATACTGTACACTGAAAAAATTTGTCATTCTATAAACATGCAAATATCATGGTATTTTTGTTAGTAACTATAAACTTGGTATTCACAAATTCTATAGACATACTACTGTTTCTGTTATCAACTTAAGCCACACAAATAAATATTAATATTACCAGGCTCTGAAAACTGCATATATAGTTTAAATAATAAGTTAATACAAGCATATAATTTGCACTAAAATCGTATATGGTTGCCTAGCATAACATATTTTCCATTACCTAACTACTGAAAAGCCCCTATGGTATACTGGTCCAACACCTGCAGGGCTTCCTACTCAACGCCCCGAAAACAACATTCACCATAACAGAATATCATTATTTCTTTGTCTCCATCATTTTCTACAACTACTAGAAGGCCAAAAACTGAATAAAAGGCTTTACCCTATTTCTGGGGAGAAATTCAACTTGATTCCACAGATGATTTGCCCTGGTAAACTTGGAGAGAACTTCGCCAGGAGCGTCGTGATGGCCTCAAATCATCGATTCGGCAACTAACGGGGCCGAAATCGAAGAGATAAGAGGGAAGGACCGTAGGAGAGAGAGAGAGAGAGAGAGAGAGGAATATTTTTGTTGATTTTTCTGCGATTAAACAAAGTTTAGGACTATTTATACTGTGGCCTTCGTCAACGAGCCACGTCATCTCGTTGAGGAATCTACTAGGAAATTCGTCGACGAGCTCTCCCCTTCGTCGAAGAAATTCAGAATCTCCCAAAACATTCTCTCGGTATCTTCTTGTCGACGAAACATGTCCTCGTCGATGAGACTCTTTTGTACCCTCGTCGACGAATCCCCTGTGTTCGTTGATGAGGCCATTAGAAAATTCCTTAGGTTTTTATATCCAAAATGCAATGTTATCCAAAGTCTGCTGCCTCCTTCTGTTCCTGTTTCCATTTCCATCCCTCTTTATTATTTAAATAACATTATTCTTTGGGTCATTACATTTCATGCTTATGAAAGTATAGGGAAGATTGCACTAGTCATATGATAAAATCTGAATAATAGATAACTAGTGTAGTTGCTTTAAAAGGATGCTTATACTGTCTCGTATACTTAGTGAAATTAATTCTTGATTACTATAAGTAACACATAACACTAATACATATAATTTTGTTTTTCATAGGTCTTTTTTCTTTCCCGAGCGCCGATCTAAATGGTAGGAAGTTCAAGCAGTACTTCGATGATAGTATTGTTGTATATAAAGGGGATATTATAACCAGAGCAGATGGTGTTAGTTATAATACTCCTTCAGTTTGACCAATTTGAATTGGCCATAGGTGTAAATTAAATAAATTGTATACAAAGATATACAAATATTTGCATATTGATCTGCATATTGATCCAGATCAATATGCATTGCAGGTGATCGCAAGATACCCTTTGCGAGGGTTCAATAATACAGTCTTTTATAAGGCTATTCCCATATCTGATGATTATGGTCTGCGCATTGTGTTGGATGCATACTGCATAGGTCTGACATATTTAGCTGTGCAATTGTATGTCAAAACCATTTCTCAAATGGGTGTAACCGTAGCTAGGCAGCTAGAGGCACTTGCCGAGCATTTAGATGAAGTGGAAGAAGACACCCAACAAACACGTCATATCGATATGAGTGCAGAGGTTGGTTGTATGCCTACTGTGGATTTTAACGAATATTCAAGATCGTCGTTCGAGCCACTGACATACGAAACACTTGTTCCTGACACGTATCCACGAGGAGGTTGCGAAGAAGTCATGACAAACGCATTGGACGAGGGAATGAACATTATGAACAATGCTAATCTGTAAGATGAAGACACGTATGAGCAGGAAACGGGTGAAGGGTTAAATGAGTTCCCCATTGATGTGAACCCACCCCCCCCCCCGTGAAACGAATGACGCCACGTACGACGCCCAGTTCATGGACAAGCCTCCGATGTACGATAATATTGACGTAGATGCTGCAAATTTAACTCCGTTGTAGTTGTTTGAAATATGTTTTTCAGTCTTTTCAATGCAGTCACTGGAGGCAGCTTTGAAAACGGTACCAAATGATCGAAATGGGAAAATGTCCAAGGAGTTTCTGCGTGTAGCACTGGATAAGATTGGGCCTTCGCCTGGTTTACCACCACTAGATGAAATTGGGCCTTGACTAACTATGTTGAGGCCCTCACAAAGTTGTTGATTGCTATCACAAGTCATCACTCAATGTCTTGTAAGCTTCCATTGTAGAGGGGGCAGATGGAGACGATGAGGATGACCCTGAGGATGTGTGCAGTGCAGTTACTCAACGTGTTGGAGAGGCAGGAAAAATAACCAAAAGTTACCCAAGTGTATGACTTTATGTTTCTAGATCTGCGAATCAATGGAAAGAAGACCTCTGCAATGGTGGAAATTAGGGCTACACATAACTTTGTCTCAAAACTAGAAACATAGAGACTCAACTTGAACTTGGACGACTTAGGACGTATAAAAGTGGTCAGTTCCACGGCTCAACGTACTCTAGAAGTAGCCAAGCAAGTGACTATGAAGCTTGGATAGTGAGTGGGACATGCAAATTTCATAGTGCCGATGGATGATTTCCAAGTGATAGTTGGAATGGTATTCTTAAGGTAGAGTAAGGTAGTATTGATGTTGTTTGCTAGTTCCTTTTGCCTGGTGGGGGGTTGTCTTGCATGGTGCAAGCTGTTACAAAGAAAAGGGATGACGATAAGTTCCTCTTAACCATGCAAATAAATGGGCACTAGAATCTAAAACTAAAGATTTCAAAAAATTCTCAGATGAGGGTCATTTCTTGGATAATTTTGTAGATTTGTAGAATAGACAAAACTGTTAGACTCTATTTGCATCCAAGATTTTGTGGAAGGGAAGGAAGTCAGAAGAAATAAAAAAAGAAAACAAATTAGAATTATTAAGATTCTTAGTTAACAATTTCAATAATAATTATTTTTAATTAATATTTAAATATTTTCTACTCAATAAAATAATAGAAGATTTTCCTATTTAATTAAATATAATCTTGCTATTAGTGTATATCTATAATGTATGACTGTTATATTAATTTATGATAAAAATAATATTTTTAACTAAATTACAAAAATGTAATTTATTCCATGTGAAAATTTAAATTAATAAATGATTCTTCCCTCCAATAATTTAATTAATCATTATTATAATAAATTCCCTCCAATAATTTAATTAATCATTATTATAATAAATAAATAAATAAGGAGAACACAAAAAATTTCATATGCACAGCAAATCTTGCTACTTGGTGCAGCGAGATTTAAGCAAATCTCACTGCACCAACTAGCGAGATTTAAATGGCAGCCCAATATGGTCTAGACGTGTGGCAAGCAAGTCTCGCTAGACCAAGTAGCGAGATTTGCCTATGTTTATCTTGGACGTGACACATGGCAAATCTCGCTACTTGGTTCAGCGAGATTTGTTTAAATCTCACTCAACTAAGTAGCGAGATTACGTTTGTAGGCTTTTTGAGTCCAATCTCTATTTTGATGCTAACAAACCACCAGTATCTTATATGTGCATTTAGTGTGTGAACATGTTTCCAATTCGACACGAACATAAGATACCGATAGATGGATGCCAGAAGAACTTGAAGAGCGATATTATCTGGCATATTTCATAAGGACAGGAGAGCAAAGAAGAAGAAGAAAAAGACATTTGTTTCAATTTGTTTATGCATTTTAATTTTTATTATTCTGGTATGTAATAATGCATGCATATGCATGAAACGATTTGAATGCTCAGACAGAACCGTAGACAGACCTTAGGGCTATCTTCGGTCGATTGATGCCATGTTTTTTGGGGTAAAATAAAAAAGTCTAGACCTTAGATTGACCCTAGGTCCCTGCACATAATTTTGCTAAAAATCAAGAAAAAATCTCAAGTTTGAAAGGGCTTCGAATGATCAAATTGTGTGCGTTGAAAACACCTCGATCGACTGAATGGCTGACTGGTCAACAAGTTCGACTTGGTTTGGGTGACCAAACCAAATTGAACTGAGTGTCCCCGGGCGACCGAATCCTTGAGCGATCACTTTTCACCTTCCTCGGGCGCCCAAACTTCATGTTCAAGTATGCCTCGGGCGACCGAAAGTTGAAGTTTGGCATACCGAACTTTAGACCGGGTGACCAAATCGCGGTTTTTTGAAATTGCCTTTGATTTAGCAAACCAATCCCATATTCAGGCACTCGAAGTTCAAAAATTATCTTTTTCTTTTGTGTCTGTTCGGGCAACCGAACATATAGCTCAGTCGACTGAAACTCTCGGGTTGCCAATTTTTTACTAGGGTAATTAAGGTTAAAACTCAATTAAAATATTTCCAAAATTACCAATAGGTCCCCAACAGTCATAATTTTTAGAAAAACTATAACCCCTTCATTTGTCAAAATCAATAACTTTGATTAGCCATTTTTTCTTTCTAATTTTATCCTAATCAAAGTTCCCCCAAAAACATTCTTATTGCAAAAACTCTTTCATTGGGGCAAATCTTTTACTCTCTGAATCTCTCTTTATTATTCTTAAGAAAATCTTTTCAAAGAGAGCATATATTTTATTTGGGCTTTTACTTGCTTTGATTTGCACATAGATCTTCAAATGCATATATTTTGTTTTGTGCAAAGTTTTTGAAACTATAACCCTAGGTTCTCCTATGTCTTATTGAAACTATTTTTGGAGAAATATTTGATTTAGGGTTTAAATCTTTGAAGTCTTCATCATACATATTATGTTCAAAAATTGGAAAAATATTTTGAGAAACACACTCTTACTCTTTTAAGCATACATTTCATATCATATTAGAGTGTTTGCATTTAAGCCTAAATGTGTACATTTTGCTTGTATTTAGAAGCATAGTATTATGTACGAAAATGGTTTTTATTGTAATGGTTGGGTTCAGCCTGGAATTGAACTGGGAAGTCTCAACTTGTAAGTGAGACTGGTTCAATTCCGCCCGAAAATTGAACTGGAGAGTCTCAGCCCCATATGTGAGACTAGTTTGGCTCAGCCTAGTAATTGAACTGAGGTTTTTCTCACTCCATAAGGAGAGAATGTAAAAGGCTTCTGCTCTGGGTTAGTGTAATCCTTGGGGGTATGCCCAAGGCGGGAATGTAGGCTGTTTTGGCCGAACCTTAATAACAAATCTTGTGTCTCTCTCCCTGTCTCATTTAAATTACTGCACTTTAAATTCAGTATGTGTATGCCTATTTATTTACTGTTATATTTAGTTGCATGCACACATTTACTTTGAATGAGATATACATGTATGCATGAACCAAATAACTTAATTTTTTTATATACACACGTTTAATATTGAATGAGATATGATATGTGGTGAATTGAGGATACACTTAAATTAGTCGAAAAGTTTTTAAAACCCAATTCACCCCCCCCCCCTCTTAGGATCACACTAATTCCAACAATGTCAGAGTTACTCCAGAAATTATTTTCCCAAAAAAGGTATTATTTAATATATTTAAAAAAAAAAGATAAACTGAGAAAAAACTCGATGGAGCATATATAGTTAACACCATGGCCATCCCTTTCTTAATTGTTCAGGAGTTGTATCTGAAAAATCTCTCCGGAAGAAATAGTTCAGCCTATATATGTCTATATTTAGGAGATTTCCATACAAAGGCTAGTGAATTCTATTTATACCTATTTTTTGATAGCAGATTGAACTCCTTTTTTTCCTTTTTACTCTTTAAATAAATTACTTTGGCTGTTGTTACATAGAATTATTGTATTTTAAATAAGAAATTCGCAAAAGACTTGCCTCCAATATGATTGTGTATGCTATATGACTGCCCTCATCCATTTTATTTTTGGCTCTTGGTCCCAGCAAAATATTATTTGCCTACAAATAAAAGAACATTAATTGGATGACCGTTTGATTGGAGTCTATAATTTAAATTTGAAAGTAAAAAAGAATAATTCCCAATCATTTGGTCAATAAAATTGTAACATGAGTAAGAATATATAATGGACTTGTTCTTGTCCCTAATAGGGCTAAGCCCTAGGTATATTGTGCCATTCAAAATATTGGAAAGAATTGGTCTAGTTGCCTATAGGTTAGCGTTACCCCCGGCACTATTAAGGATTCATGATGTATTTCACATGTCAATGTTGAAAAAGTACGCCCCAGATCCTTCACACGTGATTAGTTATGAATCTTTATAAATCAAAGATACTTTATCCTATGATGAAGTGCCAGTTCAGATCTTAGACTGGAAGAAACATGAACTATGTACTAAAAAGATCCCATTGGTGAAAGTACTCTGGCGTAATCATGCAGTTGAGGAAGTTTCATGGGAATTAGAGGAAGAAATACACTAGAGATACCCACACTTATTCAGTTACGCCTAGCACGAGGTAGGTAAGTATTTTGGTTGTATGATTAAGACTTGTTTAGGATAAGTTGTTTAGTTTAAATCTCTATGTATGTGGTATTTAATTTTAAATGGTTTTGGGAGAACTTTTGTTTGACTATTTGTAATCTCCCAAAGCCCGTATATGTAACCACGGTATTCTTCCGCCATAAGTGAGGATAATTAATAAAATTAGGATGGGGTAGCTATATGGGTGGCTGTCAGCTCTTTTACAGTGCGAGGTTACCATTTAATAGAATTCCATAGATGGAAAGAGTGCTACTTAGCAAATTTCGAAGACAAAATTTATATAAGGAGGGGAGGATGTAAAGACTCGAATAATAATAATAATAATAATAATAATAATAATAATAATAATAATAATAATAATAATAATAATAATAATAATAATAAAAGAAAAATGAGAAACTGGTTTGGTGCAGGACCAAACCTTCGACGGTTTGGTAAGCTTAGAGAAAATCGTCGACGGTTTTGAAATTACTAGGGCTTAGTAAAGGTAAAATGGTAAAAATCGGTTTGGTTAAAAACCAAATCATGAAACCATCGATGGTTTTGTCTGGGGTAGTAGCTTATAAATAGGTTTTCATCTCTTTTTTTTTGGAAAATCATAACTCTCTCTGCGCTGTGAATACCCTCTCTCTCTTTCTTCAATTTCTCCCTCAAATTTCAGCTAAATCGACAATTAGATGCCATTTCGGGATCCTAGATTCGATCCTTAGCGGTTTAACTGGAGCAGATTCATGGTTTGGGGATCCTAGGCACCACTCCAGAGATAAGGTAAGGGGAATAGATTATGTCAGTTATTTTCAGAAAATTTAACCGATTAAATTGTAGTATTTGATTACAAGAATAATACATATAATTTTCTGAGTATTCAGACATATGGAAATAGAAATTTTGAAATTATTATTATATGTATGTTTTGGGAAAGACCGAGTATTTGAGTTTCAGAAAAACCCTAGAGATGATTATACCATTATTTTCAGCAGATGAATATAGTTATCCCAGGCAGATTATTATGTTATGAATTATCACTCAAATTGTGTGGCATGAGTAATGAATATGTTACAGAATAAATAAACCTGTTAAAATATTTTATGAAAATATACAGCAAAGTATAGTTTTACACAGAATTATGATATGATAGATTTTTATAGAGTTATGAAATAACAGTTCATACAACTTTATGCCGAATTTAGTTCAGATGACTTTATGCCGAATTCCGTTTAGATGACTTAATACCGAATTCAATTCAAACGACTTATGCCGAGATATGAAATGACAGTTTTATACATAAATATGACCTGTCAGATTTTATACAGACTTATGAAAATGCGATCCAGTTATAATTTTCTTAGATATAAACAGTATTATATGATATAAGAACCTTGATGCACCAATTATATTCAGAGCAAAGTATCGTTGCTAGTCAGATCAGTCAGTATCACCATACTACTCAGATAGAGTGTTGGTGTATGGATAGTCGATTGTGCCCAGAGAAGAGTACTGTACCCCTCCTGGTAGTCCGGATTAGGTTGGGTAGGCCAATCGTACTTACAGATGCGTTATGTTTGGCTTAGCGTGGTAGGCCAACCATTGCTAAGTCCCACCTACGGGCCACACAACATGATCATGTGGGGTTATTACATGATATTATATGATTGTCCATTCAGGGGAAAATTCTTTTATGTATAGATATAACATATGATTTACATATATAGAGAAACTTACTACGATGTAGTATGCTTATGTTGAAAAGTATGTATTTTCCAAACATATATATACGAGTACAAATTTACATGATATATCAGTTAAAGTTAACCATTTATAGGATATGTTTATGATACACTAAAACTCATGTTGCCACACACTGGCGATAATCTATTCCGTCTTACTGAGAAGTTTCTCACTCCTATAATTCTAACATTTCATAAAATCTAGGGAGCCGAGTTTAGGGAGCTCCGGGGTAGAACTATTTATTTTTGGTTTGAAGTTAGTGCTGGTGAGACTCTAATGTGTACATGTTTTATGTTATGTGTGTCTGGGATGTATTCAGGATTTTTTGGGATTTATGTATGTAATTATGGTGACATTAGAACTCGGGTATTGTATTTGGGGTTTGTGTATATATATATATATATATATATATATATATATGCATGCTTTTGCCATGTTGTTTAATATGAGATATGGACAGGTGTCCCAGTACTCCACTTTGGGTATGGGTCGGTATAGTTATGGTTTCAAAGATATACGTAGGTAGATAGCACTCTGAGCCCCACCGGATTCGGGGCGCTACATTTTTGGCTCAACAAAGTTTTCAACTTGTTGACCTTAGTTATACTTTTTGTAGCAATCAACATGTCATCCACATAAAGTAATAGAAAAATAAATGAACCATCATCAACGTTCTTCACATAAACACAACAATCATACTTACATCTCCTATAGCCAATCTAGATCATGTAGGAGTCAAACCGCTTGTATCACTACCTCGGAGACTACTTTAGTCCGTAAAGTGACTTCCTCAGTTTTCATACCCAATATTCCTATCCAGGTTGACTGAAACCTTCTGGTTGTTCCATGTAAATCAGCTCCTCTAAATCACGAAAAACGTTGTTTTTATGTCTATTTGCTCCAAATGCATATTGAAATGCGCTACCAATCCTAACACTACCCTGATGGACATGTTTTGACCACAGAGGAGAAGATCTCATCATAATCAATCCCTTTCCTCTGTGAGCAACCCTTTGCTACTAACCGAACCTTTAACTTTTCTCCTTCTTTTTCTGATACCGCTTCTTTCTTTCTATATGCCCATTTGCAACCTATCGCTCTCTTCCCCTTTGAAAGCTTCACTAACTCCCATGTCTAGTTCTTATGTAAAGACTCCATCTCTTCCACCATAATAGCCATCCATATACTTTTCTCTTGACTGTGCACCGCCTCTTGAAAAGTAGTAGGATACCCGCTACTAGTCATGAGTGCATAAAAAATCATATCATCAAATCCATACCTAGGAGGTGGCCTGATAGTGCATCTAGGCCTGTCTATAGCTATACTGTGATGCTACTGGTGGTCTCCTGAGTTAGGACTCCCTACATTTTGAATATTTTCATCTCTGCCATAAGTCTCTAACTCCAACTACACTACATGCTCATTGTTGCTGCAGTTTTCTGCCATATGTATCTCTTCTTCTTCTTGAGTACGTTGCATCTTCTCACTATAAACATGTACATAGGTTGTACGTCCAAACACTCTCAAACCAGAGTAGTCTACCGCATTGCCTGTCTACACCTCCTCTGCAAATTTCTCATCTAGTGGTGCCTTTGATGATCTGTTAATCATGAAACACGCCCTATTTTTTGCATCTGCCCATAAGTTCTTTGCAAGCCCTGCATTGAACCTGAGACACCGAGCTCTTTCAACAATTGTTCTGCTCATCCTCTCCGCCACACCATTTTGTTGTAGTGTCTCGCGTACTGTGAAATGTCTCCTAATGTCATGCTGCTCGCACAACTCCATGAACCTTGTATCTGTGTACTTAGTACCATTGTTAGACCTGAAGCATTTGATTTTCCTCGTCTGATTTTCCATTTCAGATTTCCACAATTTGAACTTGGCAAACGTATCTGACTTGTGCCGCATGAAATACACCTAGACCTTTGGTGAGTCATCATCAATAAAAATCACGAAATACATATGTCCTCCTCGTGATACTACCCTTGCTGGCCCCCAAACATATGGATGAATGTAGTGAAGAATTCCCTTTATCTTGTGCATGACTGTTATGAACTGCACCCTATTCTATTTCCCAAGCACACAATACCTATAGAAATTCATCTTGCATGTTTCGACACCCTTCAAAATATTTCTCTTATGAAACTCCATCATCTCACGCTCACCCATATGCCCTAATCACATATGCCACAAGACAGTACTATCTGATTCAGACTCTACAACTGTAGCTCCACCTACAATAGTGGTACCTAACAGTATATAGATATTCTTTGGTAATTTCTACCCTTTCATCATAGTTAGGACACCTTTACTCACCTTCATTATCCATCTTTTAGACTTGTAACTAAACCCATTACAATCTAAAGTGCCCAATAAAATAAGATTCGTCCTTAACTCCGGTATATGCCTAACATCACACAATGTTCTCACAACACCATCAAACATTTTGATTATGATATTCCTTATTCTGACAATTTTGTATAAAACACAATTTCCTATTAGAATAAAACCAGAATTTACCAACCTGTAGGTGGTGAACCACTTTTTGTTTGATGTCATGTGATAGGAACACGCCGAATCTAAGATCCAAGAATCTGTGAAAAGATTTGAACCAAACGATACAGAAAGCATATCCCCGTCACCGCTCTCTTAGTATCCTTCTTCCACTACATTCGCAGATTTTGATGAACCCTCTTTATTTTTTTTCATTCTCTTTATTCCTATCTGGAAAATTTGGTTTTATATGCCCTTTTTGCCTGCACTTAGAACACCGTACGTCCTTCCTCTTCCTGCAGCTTAGCTTGCTTGTTTTTTCTTAGCATGCTTTCTCTGCATATGTGTTCCACTTAATATGAGTGATATACTACAACACATAGCAATAAAACCAAATAAAAATTAAGATTTTACTTCTACGACTTTAAAATTTATTTCTATAAGCAAAAAAAAAAAAAATCTATTAAATCAAACATGAGTATATTGGATGTCAAAATTACTCAAATACTTAAAACTCCAATATATAGCATATATTGAAGCTTCACACAACAAAAAAAAAAAAAAAAAAATCTAAAACCTCAATTTTGATTTGGGAAGTTTATTAGCACATGTTTAGATGGGGAATATTGAAATTTGAAATTAGCTTATCACCTTTGGGGAAATGATTGAACATAAATGGCCCTAGTGTGTGGTCACGTAGAATGCCTACTTCTGGACCTCTTCATCTCCTTTATTCATCATGTGCCCTGTTTGGTATAAATTAATGTTTGGTTTTTTTTGCCTGCAGGGTCTTTTGCAGATGAGGATATACACAGGTTTCTTGATAGGGTTCCTGTTAAGTGGCAAATTAAATTAAAAAGACCGATAAAAGAAATAAAAATAAAAATAAAAATTATCTACATCAAATAGTAGTGAAAATGAAAATTTATTCTAATATGATGCAAAATTAAAAAATTAAAATTAAAATTAAAATTCCTTATATGTAAAATTAAAATTTTGTTAATTGATTAGTTATACATTTTATTTTCTTTCTTATTTTTCTTGATAACCAAAAAAAAGTGGATTTTATATGTTTTTCTTTTATTTCTCTTATATTTTCAGAGTTTCAAATAGGTTCTTAAGGAATAAATATATTTACTTTTCTTGATAACCAAATAAGGAAAAAAGTGGATTTTATATGTTTTTCTTTTATTCCTCTTATATTTTTGGAGTTTCACACAAGTTTTTAAGGAATAAATAATTTTTATGGAGTTACATGCAAGTAATCTCATTTGTTTTTCAAATAAGTCATCAAAACCGACAAAAAAATATTTAAAATGGACCTAAAATTGTATAATATTAAAATTGATAAATGAAAAACTCAAAATTTATGCTACCAAATATAACATAATGGCAATTGACCACCTTAGTCATCTTAAAGTTTCGTTCAACAACTTTAGTCAAATTAATTAGATATTATTAACAATTTGAATAAAACATCAAAAGAATTGCATATTATTGGATCCAAAATATTTTGAAGTATTTAAATTATTTAAAACTTGAAAAAAATATGAAGAAAAAAGGGAGAAAGGATGAAAGAATTTTTTTTTTGGGCATTCAATTTTCAAAAAAAAAAAAAGAACAAAAAAAAAAAAGTGATACATAGTAATAAATTAATGAAAGAAATCATATTTTATTCATCATTAAAATTTTAAAATTCAAATTACTTTAAGTTCGGAAATATCCTTCCGGAAAATCATGATATGCTTTTCGGGACCACCGTATTTTTATTTTTCTTGATATATGGATTTTATCAACACATAAAATAAACTATCGGAGTGGCATAACGAAAGCGTGGTGGGCTTATGCAGCACTCAATAAATGGCTGCTAAGATTATTCTTTCATTTTAGGGTTTTGAGTTGGTTTCATTTGTGGTGTCCCACACGTGTGGAATGTTCTCTAGGGATTTTAGGCAAATCCAAAGCTCCCAGGGGTCAATCTGGCTCCCCTGCAGGGCAGCAACCCCCACCCCCTCTGCTTCATCTCTTCTAGTGAGGACCCCCAACAGCCATCACCAAGCATGTGTGCATAAACATTAGTGATTGGACTTTTTAGCCACTTCCTCTTATTCTATATAGAGCTAGAGTGGATCAATTACCCCCCGTTTGGAAACCCTTTAAAAAAAAAAAATTATTTATAGCACTTATAGCATAAAATAAGTACTTTTACGGAAAAAAAAAAAAAAAAAAACGGCATTTAGCTTAGTAATTGCAAAAAGTGCTTTTTGAGCATTGTTTAAGTGAATTTTGAGAAGTAATTTAAAACAACTTTTTCACCACTTATAAGTGAAACTGTTCGCGGAATCAATTTTGTAAGTATAAGAGAATTTAGTGGTTGTTTTATAATTTTAAAAATAGAGTAGAATATAATCATATATTATATTATTTTATTTAATAATATATTAATTATTACTAAAACATAATTCATTTTTGGAACAAAGAAGAAGAATCATTTATTAATTTAAATAATATTAAAAATTAAAAATTTTGATTTAATTAGTAATATTATTTTAACATAAATTAATATTGTAATCATATGTTATAAATATAAATTAAGAATAAGATTATTGTTAATAAAAAAATAATAATATTATACTATTTTAACTTTAAAAAGTACTGAATATTAATTAAAAATAAAGGTTACTGTAATTATGAATTAAATTTTTAATTAAAAATTAATCATATATTATTTTCCCACGCATTATAACTATTACTTATTAATAAAATATGATTGAATCCTAGAATGAAGAAAAAAAAACCATATAGAAATTTAGAAAGAACATTAAATAAACTAAAATTTTTAATTTAGTTATTAGTGATATTTTTAACATAAATTCATGTGATAATCATATGTTCTAATTGGAATTAATAACAAGATTTAGTTTGTTAGCCTTAGGGTTACATGTTCTTAATTGTCTTATTTTGATGATAACAACCCATTAGTGGTTCTAGGTGAACTTATCTTTACATAATAAGTCATGGTAAATATAAACACAAATGCAAAGATTAAGTAAATTCTTAATAGGTTAGACATCATAAAAAATGAGGATATTATTAGCCTTGGGGGCTACATAATCATGGTTTATATGTTTTGATGATATTAGCCTATATGTTATTCTTAGTGCATTTCATTTTTGCAAATCATGTTTAGTATAGGTTCTAGTGACGAATACATGAAGTACTTAATCAAAGGCAAATATTAGACCCAATAGAAGTTCGAATAAGAAAAATCAAATGGACACTCACTTGAAAAAGACTCAAGCACAACCAATGAAAGTTTAATTGTTAAATTATATGTAATAAGAGCTGTGTGAGGTAGGAACATTTTGTAACTCTTGCGGGTGTGTTTCTTGCATGATTTCTGAGTAATAGTTGAGCAAATGTGTGCATACTAGGACACATGAGTTTATAGGATTTCACCTAAAGTCACAAACTCAATATTCATGGTTTTCAAAAATAACTTATAGAGTTTGTCAAAAGAATCTTAAACTCAAAGTTGTTCTTTAAAGGGACAAGTTTTAAACATTTTGGTTTTACAATCTTCTTCATACTTAGTCCCGGTTTTAACAAAACGAGTTTTATGTCTAAGAGCTTTGTCGTGACGTTCCCGAGCGCGAACTGGATAAGGTGGTTTTAAAAATATTTTCGTGGAAAACAATGGTGTGATGGAGTTGTCACAAACCTTTTAGTGTGGTTAGAACACTTGACTACTATCCAATCAAGGATAGAATCGGTTTGCATTACCAAAACAGGAATCGGGAGTTCGGTTATGTGATGGGAAGGTTCTCGCATCCCTTACACACCCATTCTACGAATGATACCTAATTAATTAGAAAATTTTCCTAAATTACACTTAATAGTTTTTATTTACTCCTTTAGAAAAATTACACAACACTAATGCAAATAATAAACCATGTAAATATAATATAATTATTCCCTCATAACCGAGGTATGCGAAACTTTGAAAAGCTCATATCCTTTTGTTGCAATTATCGAGATCAAAAAATCGAGAAGATGTGTTACAAAATACACTCCCAAAATTTTGAAATTTGAAGGATTTTTCTAAGTATGAAAATACTATCTTGGAAGGTTTCTGAATTCATTTGGGGTAAAAAAGGAATCTCAAAAATGATTTTCAAGTCTCAAACTATTTTTCCTAATTTTTTTTTGTGATTTTTTCATATTTAGCCTAAATTTTCAAATAGATAACGTTATATAAAAATGAATAAAAAAAATACTAGATAACTAGTTTAAACCGGTTAAGTGGGTCAAACGGTTCGTAGAGGAGTTAACGAGAGATTTAGGTTCAGGGTTGAACCTAACCTTGGGTTTGAGTCCCCGTATTCACAACTTTATACTCAATCTATCATATTTTAGAATGTAACCCAGGAAGGGAAAGTCTATAGTTTTACCTCTCGTCTTCCTCTCCTTTGGTCTTCTTTTCCTATCAATAAGTCTACAAGGGTCAGTCTATAGCGTCCTTCCCGAGGTGGATCTTGAGCTCTGAATTGAGGCACTACGGAGTGCTTTCTTCAGATGGGATGACCCGACACTAGTAGGAGACGAGATCGGTCGACTACTTGATCTCCCGAGAGAATGGAACGTAGCCTCATCACTCACTCACAAAGAGAGAGTGAAACTTCACCAACCTAACAATATAAGACTTCAATATATTCAAAATTTTATCCTCCCTTGTGCTTACAATAAGAAGACTATTGATAGACTTACCTTGGGGCAAACATGGGAAACAAGACATAGGGAAATAATTATGAGGGGAACAAAACATGGGGTAAAAAATAATGAGAAAAATATACCATGGGGTGAATAATTATGAGGGGAACAAAGCATGGGGCAAACAATTATGAGGGGAATATAGCTTGAGGTGAATAATTATGAGGGAAACAAAGCATGTTTGCATTTTACAAATTAAATAAATAATAATAATAATAATAATAATAATAATAAAACAAATATACGTTAAGTGCGACCCAAGCCGTGTGGGGCCCATGAAGCCGTGAGGAGCCTAATGGAGATGTCTGGGGCCCACAAGCCATGTGGCCCCCCTAGGTTTAGAACTTGAACTCGCTTTGGTGAATTGGATCCCCGTTCTATCAATCAAAATGATCTAGTAAAAATTTGGGTGTCTACCAGCTTCATGAAAGTCAAGCATATTTTCATAAAGGACATGAAAGCTTATAAGATATCGAAACGAGCTTTCAAATATATTTCATAAACAAGATATCTTATATTTATGGTGAAACTCTTTTGAACAAGTATTTAACTTAATTGGACTTAATACATTTCATATATTTTTGTCCAAGAATGTTTTAAGTGTTTAAAAGACTTTTTGGTTGGGTTTAAAACCAAAGTTATGCACCTATCAAATTTCCTGAATACCATTTGGTATTTGGGGCATAATTTTTAATAGAAGAGTCCAAAAAGCATGATCATGGTGTCCTTGAAAAACTAAGAAAAAATTTCACAACTTTTATGTTGATGACTTTTTCCGATTCAGGGGTCTAGTTGACCAGAGTAGGGGACTAGTCGACTAGTGATAGCTAGTAACTAAAACATATCTTTCTGCCAGTACCTGGTCAACCAGTGCAGGGGACTAGTCAACCAGTGGGGTGACTAGTCGACCAGTGAGGGTGGCTAGTCGACCAGTGGTCTCATGAACAGCGCAATAACGACTAGAAAACGACTAGTTCTCAAGCAAATCACATGGCATTTGCTCCAACGGCTAATTAACGTTCATATTGACCCTTTGGCTATAAATACAAGTTATTAGGCTTGTTTAGACATGTTTTGAGCATTATTGATCATATTGGTGAAAAAATATCATTTTACCCAAACCTAACACTTTGCATTTTAGTCATTCATTCACAAGTGCTCAATTCTCTCTTGCTTATTAATCTTGTGTGATTCAATCCTTGAGAGAATAGTGTGAGATTGATTGTATTTGATATTAGCTCAGTTGAGGAGCATTCTTTTGTATTTCCATCATCTTGTTAGGTTCTTTGTGAACCGTTCTTGTAAGATTCTTTGTGAACCGCTTGGAGAAGGCTCTTTGTGAGCACAGGAGGAATTTGTTCCTGAGTGTAAGACTTTTCCGCTGGTGAAGGAGATCGTATAGTGGAATCCTTGAGTTGGTATCAAGGCGTGAATGTAAGCTTAGTGCCGAACCACGTAAATATATAGGTGTCGATCTTCTTTCCCTATATTCTTTAATTTGTGTCTTGTGCATGATTTTATTTTATCTATTGTAATATAATTACTTGCAATCTTACTAAGAATTTTGTTTTGTAGAGAAAATCGAAATACATGAAAAGAGTTCATTCCCCCCCCCCCTTCCGACTCTATACTACCAGGTTGGGACATTTAACATGGTTAATTATAAATAATATTATACAATTTTAATTAATATGTTTATAATTTAAAATTTAAAGGATAGTTCCATTAATTTTCTAATTAAAATTTAAATATTTTCTATTAACTTAAAAAAACATAATATTATTATAATTTTACTGTGCAATTTATAACATATTAGTTATTATAATTCAAATCTAGATTGAACAAGAACTATTTTAAAATTAAAATTTCAAATTTAATTAATAATGTTATTTTATCATAATTTAATATGATAGTAATATGTTATAAATATAAATTAATAACAAGATTAATGAAGAAAAAGAACCATATATAAATTTAAAATTAACATTAAATAAACTAAAATTTTAATTTAGTTATTAGTACTATTTTTAGCATAAATTAATATGTCAATTATATGTTATAAATGTATATTAATAACAAGATTTTTTTAATTATAAATAATATTATACTATTTTAGTTAATATGTTTATAATTTAAAATTTAAAGGATAGTTACATTAATTTTCTAGTTAAAATTTAAATATTTTCTATTAACTAAAATAATATAATATTATTATAATTTTACTATGTAATTTATATCATATTAATTATTATAATTCAAATTTGGATTGAATAAGAACTATTTTAATTAAAATTAAAATTAAATAAATTAATTAAAATTTTAAATTTAATTAATAATGTTATTTTAGCATAATTTAATTTGATAATAATAAATATACATTAATTACAATATTATTATTAATTAAAAATAATAATCTTGTATTATTATTTTTATATAAAATACTTAAATTTTCATTATAAAGAGTAAAAATAATTATTACTAAAAAATTAATAATATTTGTAATTTAGAATATGTTTAAAAATAATCATATAGTACTCCATTATAAAAACAAGTATCCAAATACCATTTATTTTAAATTCAATCAAATACCAATTATAATTTTCAGCACTTTTCTAATTCAGCACTTATTAAATTATATATATATATATATATATATATATTTTTTTAAAAACACATTTACTCTACTTCTTATTCCTATACGTTCCCTTGGGTTCACATTCACTTTCAACCCTCATTTTAATTGCTATTATCCATATAGCATATATTAAAATTGAGTTTCATTATTCTAAAGACGTGCTTAAAAGATTGTCATATACCTTCCTTATATTCATTAAATTGATCCGAACAAGTTTTGGGTCGGGTTTGGATTGGCCATGCATGTTTAAACAAGCAAAGATTATTTTTTTTTCTTTATTTGATCAAATTGTTTAGTAGGTTTTGGATGAATTTGTGCTAGAGGGCAGGTGTGATCAGTAAGGATTATTTTTCTTGATCGATTTCTATGAATTTCATTGACCTAAATTGATCCGGCACAAAGTTTGGAGACTTTTCAAGTGTTAAATTTAGATTTTACACTTTGGATTAATTTAAATTTTTGTATATTTAGACAAAACTCGATATGGATTTGGTTAAATTATAATACAAAATTACATCGGGTTTTAATTAAATTCATGCTAATATAGGTTTAACACGTGAAATCTCTACTCGTAATTACAATCTTTTATGTGTCTTTTGAACTAAAATGCAATCTAAAAATGTTCTATGACCACAAATTAACTCCTTTTTTTTAGTAGATTATACAGAGTGCAGTCGATAATTAAGAGGGCTAGTTTAAAACCCTGTAATAATCATGGAGCACCTCATTAGGCTAATGAAAATTATGTACGACCAATCCACAATATACCTTCCACTTTTTTAACATTTACAAATGCATGACGCAGTTGGGTTGACTCAAGTGGTAAGGGCGACTTTTGACTTTAATAACCTCAAGGTCATGGATTCGATCTTTCTTGAGAGTTTATTCCAGTGAATTACCAGAAGTGCGTCAATGGGCAGACGACTTTCACCATCTTAGATTTGGTGCCACACCATTGTGTCCAAAGTGGCGCGATGGTGACTGGAGTCCACGAGTCATAAAAAAAAAAACATTTACAAATTGATGAGATTTAAAAATTATGAATTTATTTCAAGTGAAGAGGCTATCTATTATACCTTCTTTTCTTTTTTTTTTTTTTCATTTTTGAGTGTTTCACCGAAGTTGACACTTATTTTTTTAAAATTAAAATCACCCCTCTACTTCATTCGAAAATTCCTTATTTTAAGTGATTGTCATGTATTTATTTTTTAAAATTATTTATATCGCCATAATTAATTAGAGTAAGAGATAGTTTCAATAATATTTTCTCTCCTCGTTATGTCTAAAATCTTTCCAACTTGAAAGAGTGAATTTTGAATTACAAATTTATATGAATTTAAAAATAAATCAACACAATTTAATATTATTTTTTCTTTAAGTTAGCACAAGTCTAGAGTTAAAATCCGAGATTTATGTTTTCAAGCAAACAAGTATCGAGTGTGCACCGTCGACCAATAAAATTTGTACGTATTTCGAGAGCACTTGAAACAACTGCGCCCTACACATACGGAGCATGCTGCCAACTTGCCACAACAAGAAGTATAAAATAAAATTAATTGCGAGAGGAAGACGTGCCATCAGAGTGGCGCAGCGGAAGCGTGGTGGGCCCATAACCCACAGGTCCCAGGATCGAAACCTGGCTCTGATATGTAGAGTGGCTTCCTTTTTCACATTTCTATTTTTCTACTCTCCAAACGTTGCCTGTGGTTTAGCTTCTGAATATTTAAATGCTCGGAGACTTTTCCCAGTTGCTAACTTGCTATTTCCTAATTTTGCGGCATTATGCATTGACAGAATTTATTCGACTCTCAGAGAGAGAGGTCCAAGCAGAATAATGACTAATTCCCATTTGCAACTTGTACAAACATGCTTACAAGTATATATATATATATATTCACTCAACTCTTCATTTTTATGTTTGGAAGCAAACGTCCTAGCGCATTATAACTCCAGCTTCCTGTGTTTAACATATTTTACCAAGTAATGGAGAGAGATTAAAACATTCATCCCCATTACCATTACAATGGCTTCATATTCTATGAAGTGAGTACGCTCTTATTCATTTCAACACTGCATATACAGTTACCATTGATTGAGCATTATTTGGTAACTAACACAAAAAACATCAAATGGGTATTATTAGTTTTTGCTTCATTTCACATGGAGCTTGCAAGTAGGTGTCAAGGTGATCAAATGATCATCATCAAGTCGAGGGGATGACAGAGAGCTCCAGCCGACCCGTCCACTCCTCGCCTGGCCTCAAGTTGATTGGTTTCTCAATTGCTGCCCCATCCACACACAGCATCTGTTTGTATTCCTCGTCCCCGAAATCAACCATGGATTTAGATTTCTTTTCCCATGGATTCCAGACAACTGTGAAAAAGCATCAAAGGCTAGTAAGGTTAAACAGATTGCAGATTTTACATTCTCAATTACAGAATTTCGAAGTTCTTTGTGGCCGGATGCCTTGTCCTCTAACCTCTGTTAAGCTTTTGTGGAGCCTAGTTGCGTTCAATCTGGATGATGATCCGACTTTTCTTTAATGAGAGATTTCTATCCTCGCTCCATGGACTAAGCCTTAGGATAGAAATCTCTCATTAAAGAAGAGTCGGGTCATCATCCAGATTGAACGCAACCAGACTCCACAAAAGGCCAACATATTCTCTCTATTTTGTTTTTCACAGGTTTCAGGAATTTGTTGTTAATTCCCAACGACCTCCTCTATGCTAAAAGGCATAGCCATATTACTCTGAAGTCTAACTCAATTGGGCGTCTCAACTTCCATTCAAGTCAGGCATATGATTATCATAATCCATACTCAGAAAGTTACCGGTACTCTTGTTTCACAGTAGAAAGATACGAAGCTCGTGACAAAATATGCAATTGTTATGTTAAGAAAGAGAGGTGAATTTGCTCAATATAAACACTTCAATTATTCTAGTTGGATGCAGTTAATAATGTCAACCATGTGGCTTTTCAATACCAAAATGAAGAAAAGAAGCTTACCGACATCTGGAAGCCCGCCCTTCCTTATGAAAAAAGTTCGCTTCTTTTCGTGATCAAAAACTGCAATCATTTTTGGAGAACTAAGATAAACTCGATCGACCTGCAAATGAGAAAGAAACATGTAGGCATGTAGTCCGATTAGTCTCTAATAACATTTCCAAGTCTAGGGCAACAAAAATTCTCTGAAGTGTTTAAGGTAATACATCACCTCAGATTCAAATGTTAGGGCATCTCCTTGTTCGGTGAAGCGCTCTTTCTGGAATAGATTGTCAAGATAGTCTAGAGTTTCCAGCCCCTCTACTCTTACTTCACTGTTAGACATGTTGTAGTCATTTAAAGTTCATATCACATTGGAAAAAAAGAGAAAAAAAAAAAAAATTTGCACTGCTTCATTAGAATTGTGGTGAATGGTTATGAGAATTCCAACAAGAACAACTGGAATAGGGGTAGAAAACTTCATACAATACCTGATATCAGGAACCGAGAAGTATGTACGATATGCAAATGAGAAACTAAATGGCTTGCCATTGATATTCCTAATGCGCGAAATTAAGTTGAGATTCCCCTCAGCGGCCAGAGACACCCTTAGTCGTAATTCAAAACTGAAAAGAAACATTTTTGCTCAAATAAGATATGCTCATTTGTATCAAGTTGCCCAATGAAGATTTGTTCAAAATTTTAAGTATGCATGGTCACATAACTATTGATGACTTCAGAAATGCCAAAAGAGTTTTGCTTGAGACCATACCTATGTGGCCAGACCTTAAGGTCTTCCTCAGATGGTTTGAGCAGCAAGTCAACATGGGCATTTCCATTGGAGTCCTTGGGATGCAGTGGTGGAGGATTCTCATCAATTATCCAAATCTTGTTCCTGGCGAACCCGTGTTGCTCTAAAGATCCACGGGTTCCGAACTTGAAATTTTGAAGCAATGGTTCTCAGTTAGATACAAATCAAATTCGCTACCAGACCTGAATATATCGATTAAGCTTTTAAATACCTGTGGAAAACAAATCGGTATTCCTCCGCGTACGGGTTTTGGTGGCTTGAAGATTGCCTGCAGTAAGTGACACCCAATAATACAAACAAAACTGGATTTCTTATTATATCAGCATTGTCATCCTGATCCAGACAATTATTCAAGCCTCGCTGAATTTTTCTTTTTCTTGATTTGGGCTTGTGTGGATTGAACAATAAGATATTGGAATAGTCAGAGAACAACTATATAAAGATGAATTTGAGAGTAAGAAAGAAAAAAAAAATGTATGTGCTTCAATTCAAGAGTTCTTCAACAAGTACTGGAAACCTATTAACGAAAAAGAGAGGAACTAAAAAGTGCACCTTACTACTTGTGAATAACAATTCTTCTCCTCGGTCAGTTCGCCACGAGAGAACCTGTCCTCCATGCAAGCTAACCTGGATAAACACAGCATTTACAGAAATCATCAGGACACAATCAATACTCCTCTGAGCATTAAAACTAGAACTTCTGTTTGGCTCAGTATGTCTTATAACCAGAGTGACCGATCCAATACTTCATTCTGGAAATAGTGCATTGATGAAAAAAAAAAAATGCTCAATCTTGCCAAGACAAGTACCAACAGCACAAAAAGGAAGGTGGAATAATTGGCATCTAACCCGAACCAAAGCCCCTCGAGGATTCCGAAGAATGACTTGATCGATTCCGTTCTTGTCCTTCAAAACTTCGATTGCTCCTCTCTGATCCATTTCAAAAACACAACAGAGATATAAATAGGAAGAAACAAGAAAATTTCACACAACTCTCTCTCTCTCTCTCTCTCTCAACCCAGAAGAGGACTTAGAACAGACTCGATCCCATAGCGAAAGAGAGCAATTGCTGAGAGGTAGATAAAGCTCCGCAGTCACAGCAGCAGCTGCAAGACACAACTTTTACACTATGACCTTTCCTTGACGACTGACAAGGCAATAGTCTCGTGAGGGAAAACCAAAACCCCAACTACCAATTAACTACCATTTTCTCTTTTCACCAGTAAAAGTGCTAGAAGTGCAAAACCCCATCAAGCTCACACATACGCAGAACAAAAATCTGAACTTCTTCAAATTTTCAGAGGCTCAAATTCAAAGATAAGACAATATCAGCATAAAAAAAAATGATACCCAGATGACCAAATTCTCCACAATCTCAGAAAACAACGCCAAATGGTTCAGAATGAAACCATGGATAGAGCCAGAGAGGTCCAATCAATGGTTCAAATGCACTTTTCAAACCAAACATCATTTGGAATAGTCATGCCCAGAGGAAGATGAAGAAGAAAAATTGAAACCCAACACGAAAATCGCCAGAAATGTAAATTCGAAGGGTCAAAATAGCTTTTTAAACAAAATAAATAAATAAATAAACTAGTGTATGACAACGGAGGGTCAGATTTGGATAATTAAAGGATAATCCTAATATAATTATATAAATACACACCACTTGCATTAAAAAAGAAGGAAAACAAAAAAGAGAGTCCAAGAAATCCTAATGAGACTCTGAAACAGTGAGATCCATTGGCCTGCAAGAGTCTGAAGGCGCCACTATTATTAGTTGCTTACCTGATTTAACGACCATAGAATAAAAATAAGAAATCTAGTTTTTACCACAAAAAGCTTTCCTATTTTGACTTCAGGCTCAAAAATTTTTGCCCCGACACACTTAACCTGTAGCATGATCCTAAAATAATAAATATCTGTATATGTGCAGGTGTTATATATGTATGCTTATGTGTTTTTTTATTATTATTACATATTCATTGTTTTTAAATGTATTTTTTCCTTTTTTTTATTTGTCAGAATACATATTAGGCCCTAAACATTTGACTATATTAGTCCTCAAGATTTTAAATTTTGTAATTAAACACGTTTGCACTTTTATTTTTAGTCTTTTTTATTAGTACCAGAGGAGTTCCCCAGTGAACTTGATACATATGGATGAACACTAATTTGACCCAAAAACTTAAATTTATTAATCATCCTATATTTAATTTTTCAATGTGAAACAAACTTACAAGTAGAATTCTCAACAATCTCTCTCTCATTTGTAAGTTTTAACCATTCCCCTTTAAATGGAAGCTATCCATCTACCAGCCCTCGATCACATACGGATTTGTTTACCAGACCTAGGTGCTCCTTATTGGTCTCAGTCACACACTTGGTCCTTCATATTTTAGTATGTCAAGAGAATTTGCTTTACATCCCAACTTTATGATATCGTTTGCTCACCCAAAGTTACAAATCGTCGGCTCGGATACCACTTATTAGTGTCAAAGGTGTCCATGAATGGGGCTTCATATACATGATAAGCATAACTTAATCGAAAAATTTAAATCTATTGAGTCTTGGACACAACTATATATGCAAGCACCCCTCCTTCAATCTAATTTTTCAATGTGAGACAAATTCACAAGCAAAATTCTCAACAATTTTGATTTCTCATTTTTAATTTTTTGTAATTTAGACCTTAACATTTATTGGGGAAATATTATATATGAACAATTCCCACAAGTAAATGAATGGAGTAATGCAAATGATAAATAAAAAATAAGACACAAGAAATTTAACGTGGTTCCCTCAAATGTTGAGGTATGTCCACGGGGCACGGCAGTCCAAATCCACTATCACCAAATATGTTGTACAAAGTGAATACAAAAGGCATAAGCCTTACAAATATACAAGAGTGTATAAACAAATGTAACAAGATGGAAATGCCTCACCAAATATTCTGAACAAAGCTCCCCAAAGAACCAACCAAAATAACACATCCAGTAAAATGCTAATATGTTGTAAATAAAAAATAGCCGGAGTCACATGAAGAAGAAGCAGCAACAGCTTGCTGCAGCGAAGAAGACGACCGGCACTGGTGCTAGCTACAGGCGTGGGGAAGCTACAGATGTGAGTGAAATAGAATGGAGAAAAAAACTAACGATCTGCTGGCTGCTGTAAGTGTAAAAAACCAAATGGAGGAGTTGCTGTAGAAAAAAAAAAAAGAGAATGAAAAATGAAGAGACACCCCAGCTACTACTGCGCATGACTCCTTTATTTGGAGTTCCAGAATAGGCTACTGCACATGGCTTTTGATATCGAGTTTCTAATATAGCATGCTCCAACAAAACATTAAAGAAAGGAGCCTTTTCAAGGCATTAGGCCCCACAAGGAGGGAAACCCAACAAATCTTCCCCTCCCAACTTATGGGGACAACTCCACCAATTCGGCCAAAACTCGACACTTCACATGCTTGTCTCTAGATAATGCTTTTGTCATCATATCCGAACTATTATCATCAGTGTGAATTTTGTCAAGCTACAATAATTTCTTATCCAACACATCCCGAATCCAATGATATCTAATATCAATATGTTTTGACTTTAAATGGAAGATAGAATTCTTACTCAAATGAATTGCATTTTGGCTATCACAATAAAGAATATACCTTTCTTGTTCCATGCCCAACTCTTTCAAGAATCTCTTCAACCAAAGCAATTATTTGCAAGCTTCCGTAATGACAATAAACTCGGCTTCCGTAGTAGATAGAGCAACACATTTCTGTAATTTAAATTGTCATGCCACAGCTCCCCCTGCAAAAATCACCAAATAACCTGAAGTGGATTTTCTAGAATCAACATCACCGGCCATGTCGACATCCGTGAATCCATGGAGCGTAGATTTACCATTTCCAAAGCACAAACACACCTTTGAAGAGCCTCTAAGGTATCAGAGAATCCATTTTACTACTAACCAATGCTCCTTTCCTGGATTAGAGAGAAACCAACTAACAACTCCAACCACATAAGCTAAATCCAGTCTTGTGCAAACCATTGCATACATTAAGGAACCAACGGCCGAAGCATAAGGAATTTTTTTCATCTCTTCCTTGTCTTTCTCACTTGTAGGACTTTGTTTTGTACTAAACTTGAAGTGACTAGCAAGTGGGCAACCAACGGGTTTTGCTTTATCCATATTGAACTTTTCAAACACTTTTTTAATGTAACTTTCTTGAGACAACCAAATTTGCCCTTTTTCACGATCACAAATAATTCTCATACCAAGAATTTGCTTTCCTGGTCCCAAGTCTTTCATAGCAAAAGACTTGCTCAACTCCAACTTCAACTTGTCAATCTTGGAGAAGCCCTATCCTACAATGAGCATATCATTAACATAAAGTAAGAGGATAATATAAGTATCATCCGAAATTTTTTTCACAAACACACAATCATCGGAAGAGGTTTTTGAGTAACCATGATTAGTCATGAAAGAATCAAATTTCTTGTACCATCTCCGTGGTGCTTGCTTCAACCCATACAAACTTTTCTTTAATTTGCACACTAAATTCTCTTTCCTTTTTTGTTTGAAACCTTCTAGTTGTTCCATGTAAATTTCCTTTTCCAAGTCACCATGTAAGAAAACGGTTTTCACATCTAGTTGCTCAACTTATAAATTCAAGTATGCTGTCATGCCAAGAACAATCCGAATAGATGAAATCTTTACAATCAGTGAAAATATTTCATCAAAGTCAATTCCCTTTTTCTGACCAAAGCCTTTTACCACAAGCCTAGCCTTGTACCGAAGATTCTTTCCATCATTTTTCAGCCTAAACACCCATTTGTTTTTCAAGGCTTCTTTTCCAGAAGGATGTTTAACCAAATCATAAGTGTGATTGTCAACTATAGAATTCATTTCCTCTTACATAGCCTCCATCCATTCAACTTCGTTTTCATGGTTCATGACTTCTTGATAGCTTCCGGGTTCCCTTTGATCCGTTAGAGTAACATAGTCACTTGATAAATATTTAGATGAAGGTCTTGGCTCTCTTGAAGACCTTCTCAATTGAGCTTGCTCTTTAACTTGTTGCTCCCCCTCATTTTCATCTTCAACATCACTAAAAATTTCATTATTTCCAACATCTTCAAGAGGTGGAAGAACATCTTCCATATTTTCATCATGTGCCAAAGGTGGAGAAGGTAAGTCTAAGTCAACAAAATCATTCCCATAAGATTGTGGTTGTTCAACCGTGTCAAAATCTTCAATTGTTTTATCTTCAAAAAATACAACATCTCAGCTTTTAACAATTTTCTTGTCAATCGGATCCCACAATCTGTATCCAAATTCATCATGCCCATAGCCAAGAAAAATACATTGCATTGTCTTGTCATCAAGTTTGGATCTTTCATTTTTTGGAATGTAAACAAATGCACGACAACCAAACACTTTCAAGTAATCGTAAATGACATCCTTACCTTTCCAAATTTTTTCAGGAACTTCACCAAGTAAAGGAGTTGAAGGAGACAAATTAATCAAGTCCACCACCGTCCTCATTGCTTCACTCCAAAATGATTTTGGCAACTTCGAATGAGAGAGCATACATCTCATTCTCTCTAGTATAGTGCGGTTCATCCTTTTGGCAATACCATTTTGTTGAGGGGTTTTCTTGACGGTCTTTTGATGTCTAATTCTTTGGTTGTAACAATATGTATCAAATGGGCCAATGTACTCTCCACAATTATCCAAGCGCACACATTTCACCTTCTTTCCAGTCTCCCTTTCAACTTTAACATGAAAATGCTTAAACACATCTATAACTTGATCTTTAGTCTTCAAAGTGTAAGCCCAAACTTTTCTTGAACAATCATCAATAAAGGTAACAAAATAAAGTACACCACCATGAGATTTTTAACTTTTAAAGGACCACATATATATGAATGTATCAAATATAAAACATTAGATTTTTCAGTAACAAATTTTGTACGAAAAGGAGCTCTATGTTGCTTACCGGCCAAACAATGAACACAAGCTTTAAGAGAGGTACCTTTCAACCTAGGTAGGAGCTTCTTTTTGAACAAAAACTACATTCTTTTTTCACTTATGTGCCCAAGCCGCTTATGCCACAAATCGGTGGAAGAGTGACTCTTAATTGCATTCATAACACTATTACCAATTTTACCTTGCATTATATAAAGTGTACCAGTCTTCTTGCCTTTAGCCACCACCAAATTACCCTTTGTGAGCTTCCATTTTCCATCACCAAAATGGTTGTCAAACCCTTCATCATCAAGCTTTCTGGTAGATATCATATTTAGTCGAATATCGGGTATATGTCTCGCATCTTTGAGCACCAACTTGCATCCTAAATTTGTTTCTAAATAAATATTTCTCATGCCAACAATTTTCAATAGACCTTCATTTCCCATCCGAACAACTCCATAATTTCTTTTGGAATAAGAAGTGAAGAAATCTCCTCGAGAAGTGACATGGAATAACACACCGGAATCAATAACCCAATCAGTCTCTTGACTTGTCAAATTAATGTAACTTTCATCACAAACAACCATGAGATCACCATCAAATGCTACTGAAGTTGTGTCTTCATACTTTTTCTTGAAATTTTTCTCTTTGTTTTGCTCCTTGAATTTCAATTTTCTACACTCCCGCTTCATATTCCCCTTTTTATGACAATCTTTTTCGAAACTGAGTTGGACCGGCCTCGTGATTTATCATTGTGATGAGAATATCTGCTTTTGCTTCTGTCTCTCCCTCGGTTTTCTGTCACAAATGTCTCTAAATGAGAAGAGCCAACTGATTTTCTTTTAATTTCTTCATTCAACAAGCTGCTAGTTACTTGGTTTATGGTAACAATTCCATCGGGAGCCGAATTACTAACTGTCACAACCAAAGTTTCCCAACTTTTCGGCAAAGAGTTAAGAAACATTAAGGCCTGCAATTCATTATCAAAAATTATTTTCATAGTAGTAAGCTAATTGATAATATTTTTCATCTCATTCAAATGCTCAGTAATAAGACCACCATCTTTATATTTCAAGTGCACCAATTTTCAGAAAAGAAAAGCTTTATTTGTAGTCGACTTTCTATCATAAAGACTCTCTAATTTTTTCCACAATTCATGTGCCGAAGTTTCAGTAGAAACATGATGAAAAACACTATCATTAATCCATTACTGAATGATAACAACAGTTTTTCTATTAAGTATATTCCACTCATCATCACTCATGTCTTTAGGCTTTCAGCTATCACCCTTAATAGGCCCATCCAAATCTTTGTAAAATAAAAGATCTTGCATTTTTGTTTTCCAAGTTACCCAATTACTTCCATTGAAGCTAATCATACGGCCAATATTACCATCCATGATTTACACAAATTTAATGCGTACAAATAACACAACTCTGATACCACTTATTGGAGAAATATTATATACGAACAATTCTCATAAGTAAATGAATGAAGTAATGCAAATGATAAATAAAAAATAAGATACAAGAAATTTAACGTGGTTCCCTCAAATGTTGAGATACATCCACGAGGCACGGCAGTCCAAATCGACTATCACCAAATATGTTGTACAAAGTGGATACAAAAGCATAAGTCTTACAAATACACAAGAGTATATAAACAAATATAGTAAGATGAAAATGTCTCACCAAATATTCTGAACAAAGCTCCCTAAAGAACTATCCAAAATAACACATCCAGCAAAATGCTATGATGTAAATAATAAACAGCCGGAGTCACCCCGCTGTAGAAAAAAAAAAAGAGAATGAAAAATGAAGACACCCCTGCTGCTACTGCGCATGACTCCTTTATTTGGAGTTCCAGAATAGGCTACAACACATGGCTTTCCAATATAGAAAGCTCCAACAGAACATTATAGAAAGGAGTGGGCCCCACAAGGAGGGAAACATTTTCATTTTATTATTATTTTTGTCCCTTATCTTGTAATGTTTATTGTCTGTATTACTATCAATTCATGAATAAGCCATTATCTTGATCTTAAATTGACTACAAGACATCACAAAATCATATTCTTATTTAGAATTTCTTGCATTAGATAAACTTAAAATTAAATAAAAATTAAACTAATATGACTTGTGCTCACCACAAGGCAAAATTATTTTATGAACTTTCTGGTATGTAAAATGCTGTGAGAAATTAAAACTAGAACAATAAATATAATTCTAGTAGTTTTTAGCTTTTGGCCTTGTTATCTTTTACTGTATATATAGTATTAAATAATTTTTTTGTAAAAAAAAACTATAATAAATAAATAAAAAGTTTTTTTTTTTTTTAAAAAAGCTTACAAGTAAAATTAATATTATTTTATTTATGCTTAAGATGTTCTTAACGATGAAATTTCTTAAAATGAAAACCAAAATCTCAAACGTAAATTCATTTTATTGTTAACAAGTTATCTTAGCTTTAAATTTATTTATTTACTTATTTTCGTTTAAATAAACAACATTCAAATAAAAATAAAAATAAAAAATTTCTCAAATGAATTTTTAATATTAATTTAATTAACCAATGATAATAGAAATTGAAAAAGATATATTGACAATAATAAATATTAGAATTTCCTTCTCTATTTTCCCTCTTTTTTTGGGTCAAACAAAAGGCCTCCGTCCAAGAAAAGGGAATCATTCTAATAAGGTAATTGCACAATATCTACTAATAAGATCTGCAAATAAAAAAATTGGCTAGAAAAATCAATTACTCAATTGACTTCGCTATACACATCGACAAATATGAACGTGAAAACTAAAATGACAAGAAGTGTTTATCGAAAGAATTAGAGTAAAATTGAAGAACTCAACATAGAGAACGTGAACCAACATGAAAATTGCGAAAATTAGAATCATAGAATGACTAGACATGCTTGTCCAATTGCAAGTCCCATTTGTTATACAAACCTGCAACAAAGCCAACAAATGAAATAAATAGAAAACAAGAAATCAAATAACAAACAACACACAAATTTACAAGTTTAAGTAATGTACCTCTGTCTTCGGAATCAGATTAGGTCACCTATTCCACTATTAAATGATAATTACAAGAAAAACACTCTAACCCCTCAACCGCCACTCCCTGCATAACTACAAACAAATGTCACATCCAGAATATTACCCAAGTAATACTTCATGTATTGGTTTTTGGTGGCTTGATATTTTTTTAAGAAGCAAATAACATATAAAAGTATCAGTGAATGTAAAATTTCACAAAACATATGTAACTTAAGTTTCTAATGACTTGAAACATAAAGATTGAATTGAAAAAAAGAAAATTTCTTTAAAGAACCTTTACCTCAAAGTAACATTCATACCATACAATGTTCGGTTTTCTCTCCCTTTATTTTGTTGTTTCTTTTATTTTTGCTATTATATTTGGTTCGGGTTGGATCGATCGATTTGCACCCTCAATTTGCCATCTAACCCACATATTCAATTTATATACAACTAGAATCCATAACCCTACCCTAATACTTTGGAAAGATTGAATTGCTTTGGATTGGCCGATTTTATAAATATAATATGACTAAATAATAAAAACTATCAATATGAAAATTAAGAAATTTAGATTTATACCGCTATTTTCAAAATGAAGGATGTATTAAAAAAGAAAAGGTGGTTAAAATGGGAAATTTGGAGGAATTTTCAACCCTAAATTCTTTACCCAATCCTCAAGATTTTAATATAAGTGAGACAATCTTGAACAAGAAAGAGTTTGTGAAAATTGTAGACCTGACAAAGCGGATTAGGTTCGATAATCTGTGGAGGATTAGGTAGATCATCAGGTAAGGAAATTACAATCCATATCCGACTCAATTATATAACAGATTTATGACGGTTTGAATCGGATAATCTATGGTAGATGACGAATATATGTCATTCTCATTCCTAATATAATTTTTTTTATCATCCAGTGAATAATTTATTTCGTAACATAATAAATGAAGTTACTTTTTAAATTATAATTTGGTAAATTATTAAACATTTAAAAATTGATCAAAAAATTATAATTTTTTTTAATTTTTCAAATCATGAATTTGGAGCTTTTGCTTTGATTATGAGAATTGAGTATTTTGACTTGAATTTGAATGTGGACATTGAATAGACCTAGAATTAGTCTCAACCAATTGGACTAATACCTAATAAGTATGGGCATGTGAAATTATTTATGAATTTGGATATTACTTGTTAATGGATGGATGGATATCCACTTGAAAAAATCCAAAATCCGTCAACCAACTCATTTGAGGAAGATAAAAAAAATTTAAACCATACTCAACTCACTTAATATGCAATTAGCAAGTTAAATTTGGTTTAAATTAACAAAATTTTATCCATTTTATCAAGTTTAGAAAATTATCAAAGAAACATATTGCTCTTCGCTTGTTGAGCACATGTGTATAAAGTAATGTTTTTGTAGGCCTACTAAAGAGACAATCTTTAATCCTACACACACAAGTGCAAATAACAATTATGTCTTGAGAATAAAAAATTTAATCCTTAAACCTAAGTTTGTGTAACTTTTAAAAAAATATAATATAAACTTTTGTTGAGTTTCTTTCAAATCACAAATCCAAATAATACCTTCAAAAATACTACCTAAAAATAATGTAATTTGAAGTAAACTAATCTCATCTAAAACAAATTGGCTCAACAACTAGTAGTACATAATAATAAATGGGAGGAGAAGTTGATACGAAAATAAGAAAAATGTTGATGATTGTTAGAGAGGTTATAATTGTTAGTTTTTAGTCCCACATAGGTGGGAAGGTTTTTTTTTTTTTTTTTTTTAAACCTGTAGCTTGAGAGTATATAAGGAGCTTCCCTTACCATTTGTAAAAATACCTTTCATTTTGTAGAGTTACAAATAGTATTTGTACTTTAAGGTATTTCAAATTACTATTGGTAATTTAAAATTTGCCCAAATTGTAATTTTTTAGAAATAGTGAACTGATCGTCGACACTCGAGGACGTAGGTAATTCTTTACCAAATCTCGTAAATTCTTGTATTGTTCTTTATTACTGTCTTTGATTATTAGTTTATGCATTGCTTTAGTTTGATTATATATTTAGTAGCAATAGTTGTAGTATTGTTGTTTGATATAAGTGGGGTAACCGACACAACAATTGATATCATAGCCAGGTTGAATAGTGTCGATACAAAGGTGTTTCTCTGTTAGGATCGTTGATTCCAATTTTTTATGCCTAGAAAGATATTATTTAAGCGAGTGTTCAGAGACCATTGCAGCTCAGTCACTCCCTAGAGGTCGCCCTAGTCAAAGTGAAATTTCATATGATATACAGAGTAGACACGGTTGGGATAAGTGTGATACTATTCATCTTAGGCGTTTTGTTAAGAAATTTTGTCTACACAAACTCCAACCCCAATAGCTTCATCATCATCTTCAAAGATGATAGCTAATGCTCGATTTGAGGTGGAGAAATTTGATGGTACCAATAATTTTGGTATGTGACAATGTGAGGTGATAGACATCCTGTACCAGTAGGAATTAAATGTTACTCTTGGTGATAAACCAGAGGACATGGGCGACAAAAATTAGGAAAAGATCAACCGTAAGGCATGTGGTACGATTTGTTTGTATCTAGCAAAAAATTAGAAATATTGTGTTATGAGGGAGACATCTGCAAAAAAATTGTGGAAGATATTGGAAGGTACATTTATGACCAAGAGTTTGGAAAATAGGCTCTATTTGAAAAAGAAATTGTTTCGCTTCTAGTATCAACCAGATATTTCTATAAATGACCACATAAATGCTTTTAATAAAATTTTGGCTGATTTATTGAATTTGGATGAAAAGGTCAAAATGAGGATAAGACATTGTTGTTACTGAATTCTCTCCCTGATGATTATGAACATCTCAACACCACTTTATTGTATGGGAAGGATAAAGCTACTTTTGATGTTGTTTGAACTGCATTGATTAATACTGAATGCAGAAAGAAGGATCAAAGGGTCTATAAGGAAATAGTAGCAGAAGCACTTGTAGGGAAATTATCACGAAATTCCCAAAAGCTTGTGAGAAACAAAATAGAGAAAAACACATGCCAAAAGAAAAATAAAAATAATCACACACACAAGACAATATTTATGTGGTTCAGCAATTTGCCTACGTATATAGAGTTGTAAGGATTTCACTACTATTAGGGAAAAAATATAGAGTGTGGCAGTATAGTTTTTTCCTCTCTTAAAAATTGCTTCAAACCATAAACCCTAATCACCAAAAAAATGGTTTTTATATCCTTCACACAAGATTCACAATGGGCTACAAAACAAGCCAAAAAAAATTTCAGCCCAAGCCTCTGCTCCATGGAATGGACTAAGCCTCAGTAAAAATCTCCCATTAAAAAACAACGCAACATCATTTCGGGTCGGGTCATCATCCAGATCAAACACAACTAGGCTCCACAAAGTCCAAAAAATCTCCCACTTGGAAACTAGTTCAATCACCAACATCAACCGCAATCCTCCAAAAGAACAATTCCTCATCCCTACAACTCATCCTCCTATCCTCAAGCAAGAAGATCAAATGAAGCTGCACACAACTTCATCTTCTCAATAGTGACGCCCTTAGTCAACATGTCTATCAGGTTCTTAGATCAACAAATATTCGCAAGTATTACTAGCTTATCTTCAACAAGGTAACAAATAAAGTGGTATTTTGTCTATATATGGTTTGATTTTGAATGAAATGCAGAATTTTTAGCAAGAAAAATTGCACTCTGACTGTCACTGTGTAGAATGCCCATCTCCTTCTTCTTACCCAATTCATCTAAGAAGTCATGTAGTCAAATCATCTCCTTTCCAGTTTCAGTCGCTACAACATACTTAACTTCTGTAGTAGACAAAGTAACAATTTTTTGTAGATTTGAAGCCCAAGATATAGTTGTACCACCTAGAGTAAATACAAACCCAATAGTACAGCAAAATCAGCATCTACATAACCCAGCAGTTTCAAACTTGCACCTGTGAAGCGAAGACATATATCTGATAAACCCCTCAGATATTTCAGAATCCACTTAACTGCCTCCCAATACTGCTTTCCTGGCCTACTCATGAATTGGCTCACAACTTCCACTGCATGTGCAATGTCTAGCCTTGTACACATCATAGCATACATCAAGCTGCCAATAACTGAAGCATAGGGCACCTTGCTCATATGGTCCCTTTCTTCTTCTATCTTTGGTGACTATTCTTTGCTTAGTTTGAAATGACTACCCAAGGGTTTGTTCACTAGTTTAGCTTCATTCATGTTGAACCTACTGAGAATTTTCTTCACGTACTCTGATTGTAAAAGCTTCAATGTACCATTAGCCTTATCTCTAATGATTCTCATACCAAGGATTTGCTTTGTGGCTCCCAAATCCTTCATTGCAAACTGTCTTGACAATTGCTTCTTTATATTATTAATCTCCTTAATGCTAGGCCTTACAATGAGTACATCATCTACATACAACAGTAAAATGATATAAGAATTGCCAAAGAACTTAACATAGCGACAGTGATCTGTTTCATATCTCTTAAATTCAATTCTATGCATAAAAATGTCCAATTTCTTGTACCATTGTCTTAGAGTTTGTTTTAGGCCATACAAGTTATTTCTAAATTTGTAGACTAGATTCTCTTATCCCTGAACAATGAACCCTTCTGACTGAATCATGTAAATGTCTTCCTTGAAGCCACCATAAAGGAATGTTGTCTTCACATCTAACTGCTCAAGGTATAGGTTTTCTATAGCCACCATTCCTAGTACCAGTCTAATTGTTGACATCCTCACAACTGGAGAAAATATTTCTAGGTAGTCAATGTCCTTCTGTTGGAACCCTTTGACAGCTAATCTGACCTTATAACGTTTGCTACCATCATGCTCATTTTTTATTCTGTATACCCTCTTGTTGTGCAAAGCCTTATTCCCTACTAGCAATTCAGTCAGTTCCCATGTATGATTCCCCAACAAGGAAACCATCTCATCCTTCATGGCTAACTCTCACTTGCTTGAATTTTCATCCTCCAAGGCTTCATCATAACACTTTAGCTCACCATAATCAGTCAATAGGAGATAATTTAGAGCGGGTGAATAAATCCGTGGAGGTCTAATAGTCCTGGAAGATCTACTAACTTCAGCTACAAGTGTACTCTGATCTACCTGTGATTCTATATTCTCTTTATCCTCTTCACCCTTTTTCTGGACAATACTTTTAGTCAATTCATCTAAGTTGACAAACTCAGATTTCTTTTGATCTATCTTTGTGATATCTAGCACTACAGTTGACCTATCCTTGTACATAACATGTTCATTAAATATCACATTTCTACTTTTGATGATTTTTCTATTTTGTTCATCCCAAAATCGATAGCCAAATTTCTCATCACCATAGTCAATGAAAAAATATATTTTAGACTTTGCATTAAGTTTACTATGAGCATCAAAATCAATATGAATATAAGAAACACAACCAAAAACTTTTAAATGGGAAAACATTACTTCTTTATTGCTCCAAACCTCTTTAGGAAGTCTAAATTTCATGGGAATTGAAGGTCCTCGATTTATCAAGTAAGCTGTAGTACTAACAACATTAGCCTGGAAAGTTTTTGGTAGTTTAGCATGCAACCTCATACTTCTATCATGCTCATTGCGAGTTCTGTTCATGTGCTCAGCCACACCATTTTGCTATGGTATCCCAGGAATGGTCTTCTCCATCTTGATTCTATGTGCAGCACAATACTCACTGAACCCTTCATCTATGTACTCTCCTCCATTGTCTAACCTCAAACATTTTACTTTCAAACTTATTTTTTTCTCAACCATAACCTTTCACTTCTTAAAAGTCTCAACTACATCAGATTTATTTTTTAGAAAATAAACTCATACCTAACTACTTGAGTCATCAATGAAAGTGATGTAATACCTTGAACCTCCAAGGCATACAACCGGAGAAGGCCCCCACAAATCAGTGTGTACTAACTCCAATTTTTTAGCCTTCGGTGTCCTGCTAGTTTTCAAGAAGCTCACCTTTTTCTGCTTTCCTAAGATGCAACTTTCACATATGCCAAAATCAATAGACTTCAATTCTGGTAGTTTCCCTTTTGACAGCAGCATCTTCATCTCTTTCTCACTCATGTGACCAAGTCTGCGGTGCCATAAGCTTGTATCAATACTTGCTTCAGCAACAGCAATTGTGTCTCTTGGACTTGAGGTTATATATAGAGTATCAGTCTTCTTTCCATGAGCCAATACTCTGGCTCCCTTTGTAACCTTCCAAGTACCACCAATAAACAACATTGCATGCCCTTTATCATCAAGTTGTCCAATAGAAATCAAATTCCTCCTTAGGTCAGGAATATGTCGAACCTTCTCCAGTAACCAAACAAACCCATTGGACAACAATATCCGAACGTTTCCCATATCCACAACATCCAAAGTTGTACCATCAGCCAAATACACCTTACCAAAAATCACCTGCAACATAGTTTTGTATGATTTCTTGGTGTGCAGTGATATGAAATGAAGCTCCTGAGTCTAGAACCCAATCATCAAGTGGACTATCTACTACAAGAAATAATGCATCATGTACCTCTTCTGTTACATCATGTAGAGACTCGAAAAATAATAGTAATTGCATAATAAAGAGAAAGGGAGATTAATAGGAGGAAAAGGAAAATCCAAAAGGGAAAAAAGTTGGGTTCATTGACGAATGTCCTTATGTGGTTCATGGATGAGCTTCAATGTCTCGTTGACAAAGAGATACCAAGAGGGGGTAATTCAGACCCTTTGGCTCATCAACGAACTCATCACTTTCGTCGACGAACTCCCTTTATAAGTTCATCGATGAGTCCACGTGTCTTGTCAACGAAGCCACATGGACAGCTATCTATATATAGGCAAAAATCACGTTGCCAACAAGAAATTTCATTCCTTTTCACTTTCTCTCACTACATTTCGGTTTCTCCACCTTCTCTCTACGATTATGACCTCGATTTTTTCCGTTTTGACGATCAAAAGTTGCTACAATGATCCCGGGGAGATTCTCTACAACTTAACTGGAGCAGAATGTTGATTTGAGTATCTTGGCCACCATCCCAAAATTAGGGTAAGTAAGTAATTTTAGGGTTTATGTGCTTATTTGAAATTTCGGAACCTAGAAAATGTGTTAATATACTGGGGTTTGAGTTGAGTGAATTGGGGTGAATATGATTTTAGGGTTTGGAGTTTGGAATGCCGTAGGCGTGATTTAGGGCTTTTAATAGGTTTTGCAAGAATCGGGTAAGGGAATAGATTAAGCCAGGTATTTTCAGAAATTTATTTATAATTTAATGTATTTTTGGGAATACTAATAATTAATGTATTTTTGGAAATACTGATGTTGAATTGAGAAAATAGATTTTATAGCAAGTTATAGTATTATACAAAGTAGAACTCACTCGTGTGGCATAAGTATAAATTTAACGTAAAATCAGTATGTTAAAAAAGTTATTATTTCAAAGAATATGTATGGTTTTCAATAATTTTCAGAAGATCATAGACAGTACATATGTTAAAGATATTTCCAATATATTATGATATGATAATCGACGCAGATACCGAGATATGATAGTCGGCGCAGATGTTGTGATCAGTTTTATTATGATGATTTATTCAGAAATTATGAAATGACAGTTCTTATTCAGAAAATATGTAAAAGTCAAATTTTATTATAGAAATATGAAGATTTTGTTTACGAACAAAAATATATTATGTGAAATGTACTATCTAGTAAAAGAACCCGGATGGTTACGTATATTAAGAGCACGATACGGTAGCTAGTTAATTAGATCAGTGTAGTATGATACCCACTGAGTACCGACCCCCAGAGGTTGTCAGTGAGTAGGCTAGGCAGACCAAATTGGGTATAGCCGACAGTGCAACCACACTGTTCAGGAAGGGTAGGTACGTGGCCGATTAGCCCGGAAGTGTAGACGGTGTAGTAGGATACCCACTGTGTTACTGACCCCTAGAGGTTGTCAGTGTAGTAGGCTGGGTAGGCCTGGTTGGGTGGGTAATCGTGCATAGTTATGTTATGTTTGACTTAACTTGGTAAGTCATCCAGTATTAAGTCCACCCTACGAGCTGCATAACCTAGATCATGAGGGGTGGAGTCATGATACACAGATTTAAATCCAGGATATAATTTTAGTAAAATACAGATTTAACAGATGATTTTTAAGATATGAAAATTCATTATGATATAGTATGTTTAAAAGTAGAGATTTTCATATGATATCAGTTATAGCTTAAGATATGTATATATTACAGTTACATTATTTGCAGTATATGTTTATAGTGTGATAATACTCACATTGTCACACACTGATATTAGTCTATTTCCCATACTGAGAGGTGTCTCACCCTAGCATTACAAATATTTCAGGGAATCCTGACAGATGAGTGGAGCGAGCTCCGTGATAGAGGAGTTTGTAGGTACTACCCAGTTGCAGGGTAAGTAGTCGGGTCAAACTCATGATAGATTTTTGGGGTAAATATGTGTATATGTAGAAACAGTGAAACCCTGGTATTGCATATATGTAAACTGTATTTTGGTTCTGCTGCTTTGGTAATATGTACATATGTATAAACAGGTAAATCCTCGGTACTTATGGGTCCAGGTTGACTTTGATTGTGTATTATGGTATCAAAGTATTATTAGAGTAATAATATTTTATGTAAAAAAATGGTTCTAAAGTCAAGGCATTACATTTTGGTATCAGAGTTTAGGTTGCTAGGTTCTATAGACTTTAGTGTGCAGCAGAAACAATACAAGAGTATAGGAATAGATCAAGAATTTAGAGAGTTAATGCTTGGGAAATTAAGATGAGTATTTAGGGTTTTGTTCCGTAATCGGGAAGCAGGATTTTTGTAGTGGGTTCTGTGTTTTTCTTAGGGTGACGATTTCATGAAAGTCATAGTAAATTATGGTCGAGTTGTGTTTCTCAGTTGCTGGACTGAATCTTAAATTGAGAATAAGGACGTTAGGTTAATTAAGGATATAATATGTCAGTTAGATAAATATGTTAGTTATGTTGTGCAGACAGGGTCCTCATACTATGTTTAACTTCTTTCCAGGATGGACCCTAAAGGTAGTAGTTCTCACGCCAGTGGTGATGATGGTGTAGGCCCATCTAGTGCGGGCGCTAGTGATTTAGAAGCGGTTTTGCGTAGTATGGCTCAGCAGGTTATGTTTGAGATTACACGGAGGTCTAGGGAGCAGGGAGGACCAGCAGCAGACCAAGGCTGCACTATAAAGAAGTTCACTAAAATGAATCCTCCGATGTTTTCAGGAGGAGCTGATCTTGCAGTTGTTGAAAACTGAATGTAGAAGATCGAAAAAATACTAATGGTGCTTCATTGCACCGATGAATAAAGGGTCCTATATGCCACATATAAGTTGACAAGTGCGGCTGAGAGATGGTGGACATGCAACAAGGTTCGTCGACGAATATAGGGGATTTGTCGACGAGCGCATAAGGGATTTCATCGACGAAGCCACGTCTCGTCGACGAGAAAATACGGAGAGAAGTTTTGGGGCAGCTTGAAATTCGTTGACGAGGGTGGAAGTTCGTTGATGAAATTATTGAAGAACTCGTCAACGAGGTGACGTGTCTCGTCGACGAATCTAGCCCTATAAATAGTGAAAAACTCTTATTTTTATCTAATTTCAGGATTCCTCTCTCTCTCTCTCTCTCTCTCTCTCTCTCTCTACGTCCCTCTTTCGCTTTTCTCTTCGTTTTCGGGCCTGTTTCTTGCCGGATCGAAGATCTGAGGCTACCACGATGCTCTTGACGAAATTCTTTACAAGTCTGTCGGAGCTGATCGTTGGAAAAGTTGGGTTGGATTTCATCCCAATCTCAGGGTAAGGAATTTTATTCAGTATTTTCCTTTCCCTCAGTTATGAGAAATGTTGTAGGTAAGAAAATACTGATGTTTTTTTCTGGGGATTTTGTTTTCAGGATGTTGAGTTAGGAACCCTGCGGGTATAGAGCCAGAATTTTATAAGGGCTTTTCAGAGTTAAGGTAAGGGAAATATGCTATGATAGGAATTTTCATAATGCTATCAAAGATTTCATAGACACATATTTATACCAGTTTATTATACAGTATTTACAGAATATGAGTTTAAATGCTTGTGTGGCCTGAGTAGATTTTCATGTGATGAAGAAATTTATATAGCTTTTATAATGTATCATACTATACTGAATACACAGATATAGACAATATATGCAGTTTATATAATTTTTCCCAGTATATGGAGTTATACAGAATATACAGATAGAGATATATATTCATAGAGATTATATAAAGAAATTTACATGCATATACAGCTTTTATACGAATAGGTACTAAAAACAGATATATATATACACACACACACACACATATACATGTATATAGTTTTACTCAGATCAGTATATATATTACAACTTTATACAGAACAGTATATACAGAGTTATAGCATGCCATGTTTCCTATTACCATAACATACAGAGTATACAGACAGAGTATATCGACAGAGTATACAGACAGATATACAGAGGTAGCATCAAGATGCTACAAATACAGTATACAGAGATTACAGTATTTACAATACAGAAAGATAGTGTTATGGTAATCTTGGAAACATGATGAAAATAGTAAAAGAATATATATATATATATATATGTATATAGTATCAGATCCTTGTGGAAAGATTACAGACAGATACAGTACAAATATAGATTACAGAGCACGGTACCATTGCTATATACAGATAGAGTGCAACCACATATCACAGATAGTGTGTGGGTACCGTCAGCCATGCTCAGAGAGGTTGCAGCTCCCTAGTTCACTGGGTGGAGGGGGCCGATTTTGATGAGGTAGTAGCCAGTCCCGAGCCTAGAAGTGGATGCAGTTTGGCCGGACTGAGGTAGTGTAGAGTATATTGACTTATCTAGAGGGCCGACCAGATGAAGTCTCACCTACGGGCTACACAACCCTGTCATGAGGGGTCAAATCATGACGTACATAGTCCCAGGGATAAAGCACAGTTATGTATATGTATACAGTTTTACAATATATGATGAGTATAGTATGATATTATCAGTATGAAAAGTGAAAAATACAGACGATACAGTGTACTTTAAATTGAGAAAGAAAGATATGCTTTATAGATTATTTGTTGCATTACAGTTCAGTTATTATTTAAAAAGTATCCTTAACTTAGTTGTCACACACTAGTAATAGCATATTTCCACTTACTGAGTATCGACTCATCCCATTACTTTAACATTTTTCAGGTGAGCCAGTTAGGCGAGCAGATCAGGCTCGCAGATAGAGAGTATTTTGATTACCATGGTTATAGGGTGAGTTTTTGGCAGAGTTGTATATATTTTTGAGTAGATGATGCTGGAGGGGTATTTTTGTATGGCTATGGTCTGTATACACTAGATTCTGGTATTGTATAGTATACATGTGAATGGTTGTATGATTTATGTTCCTGCTACTTAGGTATAGATATATAAATAAAATGATAGAATTTTGAGGACGTTACAGGACAACCGTGAAATTTCTTGAGGAACAAAGACCCGTACCGGTGGCCATGTCATGGAACCGATTCAAGGAAATGTTCTTTGATCATTATTTTCCTCCTACTATTAGAGAAACTAAGATAGCAGAATTTATGAATCTGAGATAGGGGCAACTGACGATTCAGTAATATGCAACAAAGTTTATCGAGCTATCACGTTTTGCTCCCTTCATCGTTCCAAATGAGGTGAATAAGGCGAGAATATTTGAGAGGGCTTTGAGACATGACATTCATAGACAGGTGGTAGTACTAAAGGTGCAAGATTTCTCTAAATTAGTGGATAAGGCCACAATGGCAAAGGAGAGTAGCCAGAGGGATGTGGAGACGTCGAGTCATAGGAAGAGGCCCACACCTCCGGGATTCCAGGCAAGGTCCAATCGAGGCCCTTGGAGGGGAGACAGATCCGGAAGACCTCCGAGGCAAGAGACGGGGAGACGGGAGGTTCAAGGCGAGCAGGCATATCCACTTTGTCTTACATGTGGAAAGAGACATAGAGGAGAATGTCAAGCAGGGAGGAATGTTTGCTACCGATGTGGTGGACCGGGTCATGTAGCACAGGACTGTCATATGTAGTATAGTACTTTTCCTGCTCCCAAACTATTTGGAAGGAATATCTAGGCACCTAGGGGTGGCAGCTAGTAGAGGAACACAGCTCCGGCGAGAGTCTATGCGTTGACACTGGGAGATATTGAGGCAGCAGATGACGTTGTGAAAGGTATGATTATTACTTTATCATATAAAGTTGTTGTTTTATTTGACTTAGGTGCCACCCATTCATTTGTGTCAGTCGGGTATGTCAAATTGACTGGAGTTGAGACACAGTTGTTAGATATAGATTTGTTAGTAGCCGGCGCAGATGTCGTGATCAGTTTTATCATGATGATTTATTCAGAAATTATGAAATGACAGTTTTTATTCATAAAATATATAAACATCAAATTTTATTACAAAAATATGAAGATGTTGTTTATGAATAGAAATATATTATGTGAAATGTATTATCTAGTAACAGAACCTGGATAGTTACGTATATTAAGAGTAATACCGTAGCTAGTTAATCAAATAAGTGTAGTAGGATACCCACTGAGTGCCGAAGTCACGCCCCGAACTCGTAGATGGGTCCCAGGTGTGAATATAGTAACCTAACTTGTCTCTGTATCAATTAAAACATACATGATACAATACAATAAGAGGGTCCGACCTCGTGGGGTACACGGATGCCCTACACATATACACATATACATCCATACTTATCAGTAGTTACGCAGCAGAAAATGTATCATCTATCTATATAACATACCATACCAGAGTCTGTACAAAACTAGGATACATGAACCCATACAATACTAAGGTATATAATCCCACAAATACCGTACATACTCCGGGTGTCAACAAAACCTATCACGACAACCTAGTTACAAAACTCGTACCTAAGCAGGCACTAACAGTAGCTAACGACACCCCCGCTTCCGATCACTAGGATGCTAAATACGACTACCTGATGGACCTGAAAACATTGTACGTACATTTGGGGTGAGACACCTCTCAGTAAGGAAGAAAGCAGGTTATATCAGTGTTTGTCATACCAGTGTTATTTTACGTAAAACATAACATTATACAATACGATACAGTTTGAAAACATTTTCATATAGTTCCATACAATTCCATACAGTTCTAGTATTTTCACAAATGCATTCTTGTAGATACAATACCCAAAACATACAGTCAGTGTCATCACAGTAATACGCAACTACGCTATGAAACCCAAAGCTTCAAGCGATTACATTGCCAATACGATGTATCTCACAACAGTATGCAACTACTCCATGAATCCAAAGTTCCACAGCGATTACATTGCCAACACGAAACTACTCCACGAAACCTAAATCTTCACAGTGATTACATTGCTATACAGTGTAGCTCACACCCCTCGGTGACCAATCGGGATACGTAGTGATATTTCACACCCTCGGATATAGAGTCGAGCACTCTCGCTCATGGTTTTCACACCGATACATGGTGCAGCATACTGTAATTAGCCGCCACTAGCCGATTTCACAAAACCTGGAATCATTTTGGAGCTCACACTCCTATACATTTCAGCGTACGGTAATTAGCCGCCACATAGCTGTTTTACAAATACCTAAAACAACTACATACAACCATACATACCACACTTATTTGGTTTATGGCAAATCATATCATTCTCCAATTCAAGTATACCGTTTATGCAAATATGGATAACAATCATCTCAATAATATAGTTTAAACAAAACAAACGGTTTTCCAAACAAAGTAGAGATGATACCCGAAATTCTCAAATTTTCCAAAAAATTGTAACCCAAAAATATCGTATTTTACCTAATAGATTTCCCCAAATAAGTTACCAAAACATACATACGATCGTAACCTACAAGCTTACCGATCTCGATTTCGAAAATAAATTGATATAAACTGAATCCCCTTACTTTAACCCGAATTCCAACTACGAACTCTACGGTCCCCAAAACTACAAACCGAGACTCCAAAACCTACAATCCACAGTACAATACATGCTTACAATTCATACTACTACCCATATTCTGAATCAGAAACGAAAACCGAGCCTTACCTTGATTTTAGCTCAAAACTCGAAATCGCTCGAAACAAAATTTCGATCCGCTAGAAATGTAGAGAATCCTTCCCTGATCCTCGCAATAACATTCAATTTACGAATCAGGCGACGAACAATGAAAAATCAAGAGAGGGAGAGAGAGCTTCGAGTTCTAGAGAGAGAGAGTAAGATTTTTAAACAAACTTAGCTTGGAAGCAACCCTTTTTGATATTTATAGCCCTTTGACTCAAGTGAATTTGTCGACGAATTGGCGTCCTCGTCGATGAGTCCGCCATTACCTTCGTCGACGAGACGATGGCCTCATTGACGAAGCGAGGTTCCAGATTTTTTCCAAAATCCCTCGGGATCTCCTCATCGACGAGACACTGAATTTCGTCGCTGAGAACAGAAGGGAGTTCGTTAACGAACTCTAGCTTCGTCGACGAAGCTTGCCCAAATTACCACTTTACCCTTCGTTCAAATATTAAATCCATATACCATGGTTCGAGTTCTTACAGCCGACCCCTAGAGGTTGTCGGTGAGTAGGCTGGGCGGACCAAATTGGGTATAGCCGACAGTGCAACCACACTGTTCAAGAAGTGTGGGTCGGTGGCTGATTAGCCCAGAAGTGTAGACGGTGTAGTAGGATACCCACTGTGTTACTGACCCCTAGAGGTTGTCGGTGTAGTAGGTTGGATAGGCCTGTTTGGGTAGGCAATCATGCATAGTTATGTTGTGTTTGACTTAACCTGGTAGGCTAGCTAGCATTAAGTCCAGCCTATGGGCCGCACGACCCGGATCATTAAGGGTGGAGTCATGATACACAATCCAGGGTATAATTTTAGAAAAATAAAGATTTAACAGATGATTTTTAAGATATGAAAATTCATTATGATATAGTATGTTTAAAAGTAGATATTTTCATATGATATATGTTACAACTTAAGATATGTATATATTACAATTACATTATTTGCAGTATATGTTTATAGTATGATAATACTCACATTGTCACACACTGATATTAGTCTATTTCCCTTACTGAGAGGTGTCTCACCCCAACATTACAAATATTTCAGGGAATCTCGACAGACGAGTGGAGCGAGCTCCATGATAGAGGAGTTCGTAGGTACTACCCAGTTGCAAGGTAAGTAGTTGGGTCAGACTCATAATGGATTTTTGGGGTAAACATGTGTATATGTAAAAACAGTGAAACTCTGGTATTGTATATATGTAAAGTGTATTTTGGTTCCGCCTTAGGTAATATGTATATATGTATAAATAGGTAAATCTCTGGTACTTATGGGTCCGGGTTGACTTTGATTGTGTACTATTGTATTAGAGTATTATTAGAGTAATAATATTTTATGTATAAAAAATGGTTCTAAAGTCAGGGCGTTACACATCATTAGCAGAATTTTCTTCATTCTTCTTCTTAAGACTTTTGCATTGCCTCCTAAAGTGACATGTTTCCCATAGTTCCAGCATTGTACTTGTTGGCCTGATCTAGATTTACTTCTGTTTCGATTAGAATTTTTGGATTTTGATCTGCCCTGATTTGAATTTCGATCAATACCTCTGCCTCTTGTCTTAAGATTTAGGGCAAAACTAGATCCTGAGGTTTCACTTGCATATTTTCTACGAATCTCCTCTGCCAGAATTAAATCCCGTTTGTCATTGTACTTCAGTTTTTTTTTTCCTATAGAACTGCTTGTTGTCATCCTCATTGCCTCCCAATTGTTTGGAAAGGAAGCCAAAACGATCAGTGCACGAATCTCATCATCAAAATCAATTTCTATAGGTGACAATTGATTTGTAATAGTGTTAAACTTGTTCAAATGTTGTGATATTGATGCATTCTCTGCCATCTTCAAATTGAACAGTTTCTTCATTAGATGCACTTTGTTGTTTGCTGACGACTTTTTATACATACCAGACAAAGCCTTCATCAGATCTGTTGTGGTCTTCTCCTTTACAACATTGTGTGCAACATACCTAAACAGAGTTAACCTGATAACTCCCACTACCTCTCTGTCAAGAAGAGTCCATTCCTTATCCTTCATAGTCATAGGTTTTTTCCCCTAGAAGCGGCAAATGCAACTTCTTCCCATAAAGATAATCCTCGATTTGCATCCTACAGAATGTAAAGTCTGTGCCATTGAACTTTACTATTCCAGGTGCCTAGTCTGCTTCCTCTACCATTGCTCCCACTCAAACCTAACCCTAGGCTCTGATACCAGTTGTAAGGAAATTATCATGAAATTACCAAAAGCTTGTGAGAAACAAAATAAAGAAAAGCACATGCCACAAGAAAAATAAAGATAATCGCACCCACAAGACAATATTTACGTGGTTCGGCTATTTGCCAACGTCCACAAAGTTGCAGGGATTTCACTATTATCAGGAAAAAAAAATACAGAGTGCAGCAGTACAGTTTTTTCTTCTCTTTCAAAAACTACGTCAATTCATAAACCTTAATCACCAAAACAACAATTTTGATATCCTGTGCACAAGATTCACAATGGGCTACAACATGTGCTAAAAAAAGCCTTCGTTCCATGGACTAAGCCTCAATAAAAATCTCCCATTAAAAAAACACGCAACATCCGAATCAAATACAACTAGACTCCACAACGCCCAACAACACTGACAATAAGGGGATGTCCTTAGAGTTGTAAACTTGGAAGGAGGAGAAAATCTAGAGGGAGACCTACTAAAGATGAATGCTTCTTTTATCATGAGAAAAATACAGTGGAAGAAAGATTATCCTAAATTGCAGCAAGAGAATAAGGGCAAAGCACCTTCTAATGCTTAAATATCCAAGCGTGATGGTAGTGAGTCATATTTTTCTCTTATTGGAACATCTTCAACACATTAATGTGGTGAGTGGATTTTGAATTATGGTTGTTCATATCACATGTGTCCTAATAGGGAATGATTTTCTAATTTTGAAAAATTAGATGGCGGGGTTATTTTTATGGGAAATAAAAATACCTGGAAAATAATTGGAATATGTTCAACACAGTTGGAATGTCAAGATGGAACTGTTAAAACCTCAACTGATGTTAGATAAGTTTCAAGCTTAAAAAAAATTTGATCTCATTAGGTGCCTTAGAATCTAAAGAGTTCACTATTACTTTGAAAGATGGAACATTAGAGTTTAAATCGGGTGCGCTTGCGGTGATAAAAGGTATTAGGAAAAATAATTTGTATTATTTTCAAGGTAATACAGTTATTGGCTCAGCAACTATTGTTTCTGAGAAAGATGCAAGTTCAGATACAACCAGGTTATGGCATATGCAATTAACACATGCGAGTGAAAAATCTTTGCGACAATTGGTTAAGCGAAACTTGTTGAAGGGTGCAAAGGTATGTAAGCTTGAATTTTGTGAACATTGTATTTTGAGAAAACAGACAAGAGTGAAATTTGACACTGCAACCCACCGAACTGAAGGCATTTTAGACTACATCCACACATATGTATAGGGGCCTACCAAAAATGATTCATTGAGTGGTATGCATTATTTTGTAACTTTTTTTTATGATTTTTCCATAAGAGTTTGGGTGCACGCTATGAAAAATAAAAATGAAGTGTGATATTTTCCTTAAATGGAAAAAATTAGTTGAAACCCAAACTAGTAGAAAGATCAAACAACTCATATTAGATAATGGTGGTAAATACATGAGTGATATATTTATAAAGGTATGTCAAGATGAAGATATTGCTCAGCACTTTACAGTTAGAAATACACCACAACAAAATAGGGTTGTAACGCCCCGACCCGCCACGTGGGGCTTGGGGTGCTACTTTAGTGACGTTTGTGTACCTGATACTATATTCATCATATAATAGTAGAGGAAATAAATGATACATTCTCCCAAAGTACATTACTAGAATTCTAAACAACCTTTATAAACAAATGTCTCTAAATATCCATATTACAGACCATATTACAATACAAAACCCAACTCAATCCATACGACCATATTACATATCCAGGGACCTTAAACATAACTTAAATACATTAGAGTTCTTACAGACACTCACAAAAACTAAACTGGCTATCACCCCATCCCGGAGTTCACTAAGCATGATCTCGAGATGGTCCTAAAAAGATGAATTGTATATTAGGGTGAGACACTTATCAGTAAGGCAGATTAAGTTAATATCAGTGTGTGGCCAACGTGAGTTTTAATGTATACAAAATATCATCAATTGTTAATTAACCACAGTTATAAAATCGCTCTCCATCCATACTCACACACACACACACAATTATTTATCAGCGAAAGTTCCTAAGGATAGCGAAGATTACACGTCCATACATGTAGCTCCCCTTTACTCTAATACGTTATGCAACCGGTTAGCTACAACTAATACTTATCAGGGTACTAGTCTTTCTCAGCAAGCCCTCGGGCAGAAAGTTTACTTCGCTATAGACATTCATGCATTTTAATTCATATACAAATACTCACACCTTTTCAGTTGAAAAATATGCATTTTATTCCTCAGTATAAACTAGTTCAATAAATAATAACACCATTTACATAAATTAACAGATATGCTTAAAAGACACTCCCTAGGACTAAACACCATTTACTTCCCTTATGATACGAGTTGTGCGGCCCGACGGCTAGACTTATGCCCCAGAGGATCAGCCCAGATATAGTCAAAGTAATCATCTGCAAGTACGTTTACATGCATCCACAACTCAATTGCAGATCCGCTAGCCTTACCACTTCCTGATCCAGCCCCCAGAAAAGGTACTTCATCCTTACACAAGCTAAATGGCAGAGACCACCCTACACCTCTCAGTATAGTGTGGGCGAACATGGTCTCAATAATTCCCTAACAACGGTACCGTGCTCACAATACAACTGGTCCTCAGGGTTCTTAAACCATATCATGCAATTTAAGTAATAAAAACTGTAGTATAAATCCTAATTCATTTACAACCTACCATTTAATAAAACTTGTCCCCCGGCCGTCAAACAAAACCCGGCTCACAACCGTTAAATAAAACCCGACCCTCGACCGTTAAATATAACCCGGCCTCTGGCCGTCAAGTAAAACCAAGCTTGCAACCGTTAAATAAAACCCAGTATTTTTGTCATGCACCAAACCCGCGAATGGGTCCCAGGTGTGAATAAAATAACCTAACTTGTCTCTGTATCAATTTAAGCCATGCATAATACAACATAAAAAGAGGGTCCGACCCTATGGGGTGAACGGATGCCTACATACATACACAACCATCCATACTCATCCAAAGTACGAAGCGGAATACGGTATTTTGTACATAACCAGTGTCATACCCAAGTCTATACAAGCTAGGATATACATTCCCTTAATACAACATACCCCAGGTGTCTACAAAAAAACCATCCCGACAACCTGGATACCAAAACTCGTACCTAACAGGTACTAACAGTAGCAAAACGACACCCCTTGCTTCCGGAGGCTAGGATGCTAGTTTCAGCTACCCAAAGGACCTGAAAAACATTGATATATATTCAGGGTGAGACACCTCTCAGTAAGGGAGAAAACGGGTTATATCAGTGCGTGGCATACTAGTGTTATTTTACATACTTCATAACACTATAAAATACGATACAATTCGAAACATTTCCATACAGTTTCATACATATACATACAGTTTCATACAGTTCCAGTATTTTCACAAAAACCATTCTAGTACATACGATACCCAAAACATACGGTCAGTGTCGTCACACTAGTTCGCAACTACACAAGGTCACCTCGTCTCACAGCGATAACATTGCTACATACGCAACTACGCTGCGACGACTAAGATCCACAGTGATTACATTGCTCTATACGCAACTACACAAGGTCACCTAGTCACACATCGATTACATTGCTACATACGCAACTACAATGCGACGACTCAGGCCCAATAGTGATTACATTGCTACATACGCAACTACACAAGGTCACCTAGTCTCACATCGATTACATTGCTACATACAAAACTACAATGCGATTACTCAGGCCCAATAGTGATTACATTGCTACATACGGTGTAGAACACACCTTTCGGTGACCAGCCGGAACATATTGGTGATATTTCACACCCTAGATATAGAGCCGGCCACTCTCGCCTACGCTAGTTAACCGATACATGGCAGTTTTACAAATCCCTAGAATCATTTTGGAACTCACGTTCCTATACATGTCAGCGTACGATAATTAGCCGCCACATAGCTGTTTTACAAATACCTGAAACAAATATATACAACCATACATACCACACTTATTTGGTTTACGGCAAATCATATCACTTACAATGTCAAGTATACAGTTTGTGCAAATATGGATTACGATCACCTCAATAGTACCATTTTAACATAACCAACGGTTTCCAAAACAAAGTAGAGATGATACCCGAAATCCCCAATTTTTTTCGAAAAATGTAACCCAAAAATCTCATATTTTACCCATTAGATTTCCCCAAATAAGTAGCCAAAACATACATACGATCGTAGCCTACAAGCTTACCGATCCTAATTTCGAAAATGAACTAATATAAACAAAATCCCCTTACCTTAACCCGAATTCCAACTACGAACTCTATGATCCTCAAAACTACGAACCGAGACTCCAAAACCTACAAACCACAGTACAATACATACTTACAATCCGTACTACTACATATATTCTGAATCAGAAATGAAAACCGAGCCTTACCTCGATTTTAGCCCGAAACCCGAAATCACTCGAAACGAGATTCCGATCCGCTAGAAACGTAGAGAATTCTTTCCTGATCCTCGCAATATCGTTGGATTTATGAACCGGGCAACGATCGGCAAAGAAAACTAGAGAGAGAGTGTGTAGGGAGAGTTCTAGAGAGAGAGAGAGAGTGTGTGTGTGTGTGTGTGTTTGGGGAAACTTAGCCCCAAAGCAACCCAAAATATCCTTTATAGCACCTTTGACCCGAGTGGATTCGTCGACGAATTGGTGTCCTCGTCGATGAATTCTTCACTAGCCTCGTCGACGAATCGGCAGCCTCATCGACGAGCCAAATATTCCAAATTTTCCTGAACCCCTCGGCATTCACTCGTCGACGAGCTTCTGAATTTCGTCAACGAGAAGCCTTCACCCTTCGTCGACGAATTTTGGCCTCGTCAACGAAGTCTGTGCAAATTCCATTTTTTTTCCTATTTTACATAAAAAAATCCATATATCACGGTTCGGGTCCTTACAATTTTGCAAAGGCAATTCTAGTATATTTCACAAACAATTCAGTATTTTTCACAACCATACCCAAATTCAGTTATACCATATAACCCATACCGATTATTCACTTGCCACACAATTTCAATATTTGCATGTAGCCATTTAAACAATCAAGAAAACACAGTTTGAAGTTCATAAGATAAAACCTAGTTTTCCACCGTTCGTTTTATCCAAAATACCATATCATATATCCTAAATTTATAAAGTACATTTCGAATAGTCGGTTTTCCAAATAACCTTTGAAATCAAGTGTGTGTGTGTGTGTGTGTGTGTGTGTGTGTGTGTATAAAGCAGTTTAATCGGTTCAAACTTAATAAAAATCTAACTTAACTTAATCCCCTTACCCATTTTCCCAAAGCTACGCCAGCAGGGATCTTAAAACTGTGCCTACGGCGCTCACATGAACCCTAAATTCATAAATCCTAATTTAATCAACTCAATCTCAGGTAAAATACTATTTTAACATTCCCCAGACCCACAAATTCCAAATAAATGATCAAATTCCCAAAAACATCAAATTTGCTTAATTTCCTAAATCTCACTCTAGCCTTAGAGTGGTGTCTGGAAAGCCCAGTTCAAAAATCTACTCCGCTAGACTTGTAGAGAAACTCTCCTTGATCATCATGGTGATTTCTGATTGTCAGTTTGGCTAAAGATTGGGGAGAAATTGAAGAGAGTGAGTGAGTGTGGGTTTACCTTATCCCAAGAGTGGTGTCTATGACGCTCCTACAACAAATCCACTTCGGTTAAAATGTCGGTGGTAGAGAGTAGAACCTAGGGGCATTTTTCGTTTTTCGATTGGCACACGTTTGGTCAAAGAAATCGAGGAGAAAGGAAGAGAGTTTGAAGAGAGAGAAATGGAGAGACAGAGAGACACCTGAGTAATTTGCTGGGGGGGTTCCAAAAGAAGAAAAGAGATTGCAATTGCAATCTAAGGTTTGATTGCATTTAATGCAATCAAATCAAACCATATTATATTATATACTTATATATATATATATATATATATATGCATATACATAACTATCATATTACTTAATTTAATTAATTCAATTTAATCATGTTTAATTAATTAATTGATTAATAATAATAATTTTTTTTCAAGTTATTACATTCTCCCCTCCTTAAAAAAATTTTGTCCTCGAATTTCGCTAATCAATCCTTTTACCTAACCATCCTCAAACTCTAGCACACACACGCTCGCAGCATATCCTCTAGAATCTGAATGGTCCTCTTAGACTGCACATCCGTCCGCAGGTGAAACGCAGCATTGAAAGTGAGTTGAGGTCCCAAGGCATCCTACAAACTCTTCCAGAACCAAGAGGTGAAACGTGGATCTCGATCTGAAACAATGGAAATTAGGACGCCATGAAATCGTACAATCTCCTGTACATAAAGCTCTGCCAGCCTATTCATAGAATAACTAATTCTGATTGGAACGAAGTGCATGGTCTTTGTCAATCGATCCACTATTACCCAGATGGCATTCTGTCCACGCACGGCTGAAGGCAGTCCCGATACGACGTCTATCGAGATATGCTCCCACTTCCACTTAAGGATATCAAGTGGTTGCAGTGGTCCCGCTAACCTCTAATGCTCTGCTTTTACCAGCTGGCATGTCAGACACTGTTCTACAAATCTGGAAATCTCCCTCTTCATGTTACTCCACCAGAATGATTCTCACAGATCTCTATATATCTTCGTGCTTCCCGGATGAACAGTATAGAGAGAGCGATGAGCCTCCTTTAGAATCGTCTTTTAATTTCCACATCATTAGGTATATACAACCTGGTGTGAAATCTGAGAACTCCATCCTTAGAAACATTGAAGTCTTGTTGTTGTTCACTCCATACTTTCTCCACAGTTTCCATTAACTTTGAGTCTTTTGTCTAAGCGGCTTTAATTTTCTCTTGCAAGGTTAGCTGAATAATCAAACTGGCAATGAACGCCTATGAATTCCCTTCTACTAACTCTACACCCAACCTCTCCAGGTCTATCCTGATCTAATGATGTACAACAATTGCTAAAACTGATGCACCTACCGACTTCTGACTCAAAGCATCAACTACTGCATTAGCCTTTCCTGGGTGGTAACTAATGGTAGAATCATAGTCCTTAATAAACTCAAGTCGTCTTCTCTGCCTCATGTTCGATTTCTTCTAGGTGAAAAAGTATTTAGAACTCTTATGATCAGTAAAGATCTCGCACTTTTCACCATATAGGTAGTGCCTCCAGATCTTTAGTTCAAAAACTACAACTGCCAGCTCCAAGTCATGCGTAGGATAGTTCTTCTCGTACCCCTTGAGTTAGTGAAGCGTACGCAATAACCTTTCATTGCTACATTAAAACACATCCGAGTCCTTTTTGAGATGCGTCACTGTAGATCACGAATCCACCCTCTTCTAACAAAATGGTCAACACTAGGGCGGTGACTAATCGTTGCTTCAATTCTTGAAAACTCTGCTCACATTCACTAGTCCACTCAAAATTTTTGTTATTTCTCGTAAGCTACGTCAGAGGATCTGATAACCTCGAAAACCCCTCAACGAACCGGCAATAGTATCCTGCTAGACCCAAAAAACTTCTAACCTCGTGCACGTTTTTCGGTCTCACCCAATCAACTACCACCTCCACTTTGTTTGGGTCCACTAAAATTCCCTCCCTGGACACTACATGCCCTAGAAATGCAATTCGTTCTAACCAGAACTCGCATTTCTTAAATTTAGAAAATAGCTTTCCTTCTCTCAGCATCTGAAGCACTATCCTCAGATGTTCCCCGTGTTCCTCTAGGTTCTTTAAATACACCAGTATACCATCAATTAACACTACCACGAATTGGTACAAATACTGGTGGAAGACCATGTTCATCATATCCATAAACACTGTAGGAGCATTTATCAAACCGAACGGTATAACCAAAAACTCGTAATGGTCATACCTGGTCTAGAAAGTCATCTTTGGCATATCCTCTTATTTAACCTTCACCTGATGATACCCGGATCGCAGATTGATCTTAGAGAAAACCTGTGTGCCCTTTAGCTGGTCTAACATATCGTCAATAAGGGGTAACGATTACTTGCTCTTCACCATCATCTTATTAATTTCCCTGTAGTCGATGCACATCCTCATCAACCCATCTTTCTTCTTTATAAACAACACTGGCACTCCCCAGAGTGATACGGTCTGATAAATCCCTTGTCAAGTAGTTTCTTGCAACTGCTCCTTTAGCTCCTTTAATTCAGATGGAGTCATTCCATATGGAGCCTTAGAAATTGGGTTTGTCCCTATATTTAATTCAATGGCAAACTCCACCTCGCGATCAGGAGGCAATCCTGGTAAGTCCTCAGGAAAACATTCGAGAACTCCTTTATCACCGGGATATCCTCCATCTTAAGTCCCTCCTTCGGTGCTTCTTTTACAAATGCAAGGTACCCTTAGTTACCCTCCAGAAGTAACCTCTTTGCCAGAATTTTTGAAAGGATCTGTGGTGCAGAACGCACACACGACCCGATGAATTTAAACTCTTGCTCCCCATAAGGTCGAAACACTACCTCTTTCCTGTGGCAGTCAATGCTTGCATAGCTGGATGCTAGCCAATCCATTCCCAAAATGATGTCGAACCAATGCATGTAAAAAATAATTAAGCTAGCAGGCAGCATTCTCCCATGAATCTCCACTGGGTAGTCTTTTATCACCTTACTACACACAACAACTGACCCTGTCAACATGACCACACCTAACTCAGCATTTAACAACCGAGTCTCTACCCCTCACAATTTAACCAATCCTCGAGATACGAAAGAGTGTGTCACACCTAAATCAAATAACACAATAGCACTATTCGACAAAATGGAAATAGTACCTGTCACCACGTCGTCGGCGTTCTCTGCATCTCCCGGCATAAGCGAGTACACCCGCGCTTGGGTTGTGCCCCTCTAGTGACCACCTCGGGGTGCCTAGTTACCACCCCGATACTGATGCTATGGAGGAGTGTGAAACAACGTCGCGTGGTAGTCCCACGCCATATGTCCAGCCCCACCACACTGGTAGCAACTAGCTGGTCTACCCATACACTCGCCCCAATGCCTCTGATGGCATTTGGGACAGGTAAAACACAATGGATTCCCCTTATGGGCTCAATATCTCATCTTCTGCCACTGGCTTGTGAAATTACCACGCCGCCTCCATGTACCATAGCTGGTACTAGTCTGAAATCCCTAAGGCAAAGGCCTCTTCTTTTGGTTTATTGCTCTCTCACCCTTATAGTTACTAACCTCAACTGCCATGACCTTATCCACCAACTCAGAAAAACTCTGAGTCAATGACGCCACCACCTGTGCGCGTATTCCCTGCCTCAAACCTCAGGGCATTCTTCGGCTCGTCCGGGATCATGTATGAAGTGAAGTAGGATAGCTCCATAAACTTGGCCGTGTACTGTGGTACGGTCAATTGTCCATGAGTTAGATTTAGGAAATCCTCTGCCTTAGCCTCTCGGGTAGTAGTAGGGAAGTACCTGTTGAAGAAAATCTCCCTAAAACGGCTCTAGGTAATAGTCTTTGTTCCTTCACCAGTTTTGCCAATCTCCACCACTTTTTTGCTTCCTCCACTAATTTAAAAGTAGCGTACTGCACTTTTTGCTCCTCCATGCACTCTAGCACACCTAGCTATTCCTCTATTTCTTGAACCCAATCTTCAGTTGAGACCGGGTTCACTCCTCCTTTAAAAACCGGTGGATTAGTCCGGGTAAGTGCAGCCCCAACCAACTGGTGGCTGATCCTGCTCTCTAAAGTCCCTTCGGTTCTCTTCCTGGCCTGCCACGCTATACTTTGCAGCACTTCCGAAGCATCCATATCATCTTCACTGAAAGTATCCACGTGATTATCCCCTCCAGCTTCGATGTCCTTCCCCCTGGAATCCATCCTGAAGATAGATTAGAAACCGACTTAAAAATTCCACATTTATCATGGTTGATGCAAGTATGGAATGAATAAGTAATATAACATATAATTTTGTAGTTAAAAGAAACATTTAAACAATTCTATCACAAAACCATCGACGGGAAACCTAAATTACAGAGACCCTTTTTTAAAGAAAATCAGCAACAATTTTATATTCCTCCAGAAAACCATCGACGGTTTGCCTCCTACAAACCACACTACCCTTTTTTAATTGTATAAACTTAGTCAAATTAACGTATTGGCCCCTAATCACAACTCTGAGACTAACACATACTCACCCAACTTAACATTCCTACTTAAGTATCCAAGTTCCAATCTCTTAACCCAAAAACGAAACCATCGATGGATTTATCGTGGTTTTCCTAAAATCGCCATTCTAGGAAAAATACAAAAGACCATCAAAGGATCTCTGCCTCTAAGCTTCCACACTAAGACTCGCCTAATCTACCCATTAATATCCTTAACTTATCTCAACCTATACTCTGGTAATTATCAACTGTCAAAGTCTGCAGAACCTAGCAAACCTAGGCTCTAATACCACCTATAACGCCCCAATCGGACACGTGGGACCTAGGGTGCTACTTTAGTGACGTTTGTGTACTTAATACCATATTCATCATATAATAGCAACGGAAATAAATGATACATTATCCCAAAGTACATTACCAGATTTCTAAACTACCTTTATAAACAAATGTCTCTAAATATCCATATTACAATACAAAACCCAACTCAATCCATACAAACATATTACATATCCAGGGACCTTAAATATAACTTAAATACATTAGAGTTCTTACAGACACTCACAAAAACTAAACTGGCTATCACCCCGCCCCAGAGTTCACTAAGCACGATCTCAAGATGGTCCTGAAAAGATGAATTGTATATTGGGGTGAGACACTTCTCAATAAGGCAGATTAAGTTAATATCAGTGTGTGGCTAGCGTGAGTTTTAATGTATACAAAATATCATCAGTTGTTAATGAACCACAGTTATAAAATCGCTCTCCATCCATACTCACACACATACACACACAATTATTTATCAGCGAAAGTTCCGGAGGATATAGGAGATTACATGCCCATACATGTAGCTCCCCTCTACTCCAATACGTTATGCAACTTGGTATGGTTACAACTAATACTTATCATGTTACTAGCCTTTCTCAGCAAGCCCTCGAGTGGAGAGTTTACTTCACTAAAACATTCATGCATTTTAATTCATATAAAAATACTCACACCTTTTTAGTTGAAAAATATACATTTTCTTCCTTAGTATAAACCAATTCAATAAATAATAACACCATTTACATAAATTAATATATATGTATAAAAGACACTCCTTGAGACTAAACACCATTTACTTTCCTCATGGTACGAGTTGTGCGGCCCAAAGGTTGGACTTATGCCCTGAGGGATCAGCCCAGACATAGTCAAAGTAATCATCTGCAAGTACGTCTACATGCATCCACAACTTAGTTGTAGGTCCGCTAGCCTTACCACTTCCTGGTCTGGCCCCCAGGAAAGGTACTTCATCCTTACGCAGGCTAAACAGCGGAGACCACCCTATACCTCTCAGTACAGTGTGGGCGCACATGGTCTCAATAATTCCTTAGCAACGGTACCATGGTCACAATACAATTGGTCCTCAGGGTTCTCAAACCATATCATGCAATTTAAGAAATAAAAACTGTAATATAAATCCTATTTCATTTACAACCTGTCATTTAATAAAACCCGGGCCCCAACCGTTAAACAAAACCTAGCTCACAGCCGTTAAATAAAACCTGGCTCTCAACTATTAAATATAACCCGACCCCTGGCCGTTGAGTAAAACCCGGCCTGCAACCGTTAAATAAAATCCAGTATTTTGCAAAGGCAATTCTAGTATAATTCACAAACAATTCAGGATTTTTCACAACCATACCCAAATTCAGTTATATCATAATCCATATCGATTATTCACCTGCCACATAATTTCAATATTTGAATATAGCCATTTAAACAACCAAGAAAACACAGTTTGAAGTTCGTAAAATAAAACCCGGTTTTCCACCGTTCATTTTATCCAAAATACCATATTATATCCTAAATTTATAAAGTCCATTTTGAATGGTCGATTTTCCAAATAACCTTTGAAATCAAGTGTATATATATATATAAAGCAGTTTAATTGGTCCAAATTTAATAAAAATCAGACTTAACTTAAATCTCTTACCTGTTTTTCCGAAGCTATGTCTGCAGATCCCAAAACTGCACATGCAGTGCTCACACAAACCCTAAATCCATAAATCCTAGTTTAATCAACGCAATCCCAGGTAAAATATTATTTTAACATTCCCTAGGCCCAAAATTTCAAATAAATGATTCAACTCCCAAAAACATCAAATTTACTTAATTTCCTAAATCTTACCCTAGTGTCACGGTCTGACTCTTTTCACACCGTTGTGAAGGGCCGTGCGGCGCTAACTAAAGCACTCTTGCTTAACTAGCCATCCTATCGTTTCCCAACATTCATCCACAAAGCACTTTCATTAACATTCATTCAGATGGCAACGGAAATAATAATCAATTCATGAAAGTCGTGGCAACCAAGCTGTAAACATTTAACCAAACATAATTCATTAACAAATCCTCCGTTGATATGTTGTACTTAGCAAGGGAGGCAAGTAGGCTAAGCACGTTGACAATTGCTAGTGAGTGTTACAATGACTGATGAACACTCACCCTCCCCTAAAGAGGTTTTTATGTAATTATCATCCTGGTACTAGGAAACATCAAAGTGACCGAGGAGTCATACTGCCTTATTTGGCTTACAAAGACTCTACTAGCATAAAAATAACCCTACACTAGTATTTACATGATGGAAACTCATCCTAAGCACACGAGATAAGCGGTCACAGGCAAGCATAATGCCCTGAACAAGCTTAGCTCGTGACATTCTCCCCCACTTATGCAGTCGACGTCCTTGTAGACTTTTGGCGGTAGGTACACTTCAACTTTGTCCACGAATGGCTTCAAATCTTCCGCAGAAATCCAGCTGATTTCTTTGTCATCAAGGCACTTCCACTTCACTAGGAACTTCTGCCGCTTCTTCCTTGAGGATATGAACTTTCTGTCTGCAAGGATCTCTTCAACATCATGTTTGTCAGGTTGCACTGTCTTCAACTCTGCGCTGTTTGACTGACTTCTGCTCAAGTCGTTGGTGTTGGCGTTGAATGGCTTGAGGCAGCTGACATGAAACTGCGGTCTTCTCCCCTTATCTGCCCACTTCTTTATTTGCTTAAAAGCTTTCTCCAGATAGGCTTGGGCAAACTTTTCATTCTATCTCCCTTCACTGGTGAAGATGTACGCCCTGGGACTCTTTCGTCTATACGGCTCGCCCACTGTGTGAGGTAACAGTGGCAGCTGGCCTGTAACAAGTCAAAAAGGCTCTTGTTGGTTGTTGAGCGCCTTTGGGCGTTGCCACAGAACGGAGCCACATCAAGTAGTTGTACGCCATTCTTCTGGTTGTCGTTGACAAAATGGCACAAGTACTCATCTAGCAGCTCTCTGAATCTCTTCATCTGTTCGTCTGTCTGTTGATGATAACTCGAAGAGATGTCAAGGTGTGACCTGAATATCCTAAAAAACTCTGTTAAGAAGTTGTCAGTGAGCATTAAATCTTGGTCACAAATAATAACTTGGGGAACACCCCAATATCTCACAATAGTCACAAGGAACAATTGTGTCGTCCCCTCTACCGAACAGTACTTTGGTGCGGCCATGAAAGTACCATACTTCTTCCGCTCCCCTTTGTCTTGTTGGCAAGTGAGACAAGTTTTGGTATAATCAACCACATCATCCTGCGTGTGCGGCCAATAATACCTCCCCAGTAGTCCTGTCCTTGGAGTCATTCTCCACGAATACCCCTCAATGAACTTCCTGTAGTATCTAGTAAGGCCAAGAAAGGAACGCAACTCCTTCATTGTCGTGGGGATCTTCCGTTCTTGAATCATCCTTACCTTCTCCATACCCCTCCAGATACGACCTTATTCAACGACTTGACCAAGGAATTTGTGGCTCCGCCGAGCGAAAGAGAAATTCTCCTTCTTCAAATCCAAACTGTTTCCCCTCAGCCTGTCGAACACCTTCCGTAGATGCTCTCCATGTTTCCTCTGAAACGACACCGATGCTCCCAACGGTGTTTTGGAAGGGCGAACATATCCCGCTTCCACTTCATCAAGCTATTTCCCCAACTCTACTATCTCAAGAGGCGCAATCCGACATAGGCCTTTAGCAGGTGGTTTCACTCCTAATAAAAACTCGATCTCTTGCTCCACAGTCCGTCATGAAGGCAAATTTTGAGGCAGCTTATCCGGCAACACCTCCTTATCCTCATCCAACACCGCTTGGATGGTCGTAGGCTCCAGCTCTTGGCCTACTTCTTTGTCTACCACCACCGTGGCTAGACGTGTCTGCTCACCTTAACCCAATCCTTCATTGAGTTATATGGCTGAAAGGGACTTCCCATCGTCTCCTTTCGTTGCAACGACTTGCACCATGCACGAGTGATCTCCCATCAGACATAGGGAACCAACCGAAGGCATCAGCACTGCCCTCGTCCCCATTAGGAACTCCTTTCCTAGAATGACTGGAGAGTCATCTAATGACACCGCTGTGAAATTCGCATGACCTTCCCACTGTCCAAGCTTTATAGCCACTTGCTTGGCTACTCCCAGAGTAGGCTGGGCTACAGAGTTAACTGCTTTCATGCGTCCTGTATCCTTCTCTAAGGATAAGTTGAGTCTCCATGCTTCCACCTGCGAAACAAAATTATAAGTAGCTCCCGTATCCACCATAGCACGAGTACTCTTCCCATTTATCCTCAAGTCCACAAACATTAACCCTCTTGCTCGTGTAACTTTCGGTGTTTTTGTCTGCTTTTCCAATGCGTTCACCAACTGCACTGAACCCACCCTCAAGGCATCATCCTCTTCCCCATCGTCTTCCACTGCCTGTTCTACAATGGAAGCCTGTAAGGCATTAAGTGATGCTTTGTGAGGGCACTCAAAAACTCTATGAGGACCTCGACACAAGAAACACTCAATTTTACTCTTCCCCTTTCCATTGGGTGTGTTGAACCCGACCTCGACACAAGAAACACTCAATTTTACTCTTCCCCTTTCCATTGGGTGTGTTGAACCCTTGAGACGGCGAAGCTTCCTGTGAGGTTGATGATTTAGAGTCGGCTCCCCCACTCTTGGGTTTGCCATTCTTGAAAGACTTTTCACTGTTTCCCTCTCCGCTAAACCGTTTGGACGAAGCAGTATCATCACCAACGTAGTCAGTCAAGCGCTCTGCAGCCGCTTGTGCAGTTGACAAGTCTTGAACCCTTTGCCTATGAAGTTCAGTTCTTGCCCATGATTTCATCCCCTATAGAAAATAGAACAACTTGTCCTTCTCCGACATATCCCGAATATCCAACATTAAAGCAGAAAATTGTTTCACATATTCACTTATTGACCCGTATGCTTGAGATCTCTCAGTTTTCTCCTTGCGTTATACTCAACGTTCTCAGGAAATAATTGGGCCTTGAGCTCTCTTCTCAAGTCTGCCCAACTATCAATTACACAGCTTCCATTTTCAATTTCTCTGTACTTGGTACGCCACCACAGTTTGGCATCACTAACCAAGTACATGGTCGTAGTATCCACCTTTGCCTGTTCTAAGGCCATCCTCACAATGCGAAAGTACTGCTCCACATCAAACAAGAAGTTCTCTAACTCCTTGGCATCTCGGGCACCCCCATACGTCCTGGGTTCTGGCACCTTGGTCTTACTAACTCCCGGAGTGTTGGAGTTTCCCATAGCAAGGACCATCACATTTACCTTTGCATCCAGATCTACCATCCGGGCTTGCAAAGTTTCCAAAGTGTGGCGAAAGTCCTCTGACATGTCACCTATCAAACCTGCTTGACGTTTTTGTGATCCCATCACTTCATCAACAAGTTCTCTCATCTAGGCCACCTCCATGGCCATAGTGTTGGTTGTTTCCTCAACTTGTGCTTCCAGCATGCTGATCCTCTCAGCATTGTTTGGTGCCATGGTCACTTACCAAAGCTTCCCAAAATCCAACAAAGAAGGCAATCGAATTCACGTAGCAACTCAACCTTGGGCTCTCACCAAGTGTCACTGACTTGGCTCTGATACCAAATGTCACGATCCGACTCTTTTCACACCGTTGTCAAGGGCCGTGCGGCGCTAGCTAAAGCACTCTTGTTTAACTAGTCAGCCTATCATTTCCCAACATTCATCCACAAAGCACTTTCATTAACATTCATTCAGATGGCAGCGGAAATAATAATCAATTCATGAAAGTCATGGCAACCAAGTAGTAAACATTTAAGCAAACGTAATTCATTAACAAATCCTCCGTTGACATGTTGAACTTAGCGAGGGAGGCAAGTAGGCTAAGTACGTTGACAATTGCTAGTGAGTTTTACAATGACTGATGAACACTCACCCTCCCCTAAAGAGGTTTTTATGTAATTATCATCCTGGCACTAGGAAACATCCAAGTGACCGAGGAGTCATACTGCCTTATTTGGCTTACAAAGACTCTACTAGCAGAAAATAACCCTACACTAGTATTTACATGATGGAAACCCATCCTAAGCACACGAGATAAGCGGTCACAGGCAAGCATAATGCCCTGAACAAGCTTAGCTCGTGACACTTGCCTTAGAGTGGTGCTTGGAAAGCGTAGTTCAAAAATCTACTCCACTAGACTTGTAGAGAAACTCTCCTAGATCATCATGGGGGTTTCTGATCGTCAATTTGGCTAAAGATTGGGGATAAATTGAAGAGAGAGTGTGGATTTACCTTATCCCAAGAACGGTGTCTACGACGCTCTTACGATAAATCCACTCCGGTTAAAATGTCGGTGGCAGAGAATGGAACCCAGGGGTATTTTTCATTTTTTGATCGGCGCACATTTTACCTAGAAAATAGAGAAGAGAGGAAAAGAGTTTGAGGATAAAGAAATGGAGAGACAGAGAGACGCCTGAGTAATTTGTTGGGGGTTCCAGAAGAAGAAAAGAGATTGCAATAGCAATTTAAGGTTTGATTGCATTTAATACAATCAAAACTAACCATATTATATTATATACTTATATATATATATATATATATATATGCATATATATAGCCATCATATGACTTAATTTAATTTAACAATATTTAGTTAATTAATTGATTAATATTAATAATTTTTTTTTCGGGTTATTACAAGGGTGACAAAGGGCATGAATTGGACTTTATTGGAGAAAGTTCGTTATATGTTGTCTAATGCTGGGTTGGACAAAATATTTGAGGCTGATGTTGCTACATATGTGTGTCATCTCATCAACCATCTACCACCATTTGCGATTGGGGGAAAAACACCCTATGAGGTAAGGTCTGGAAAACCTTCTAATGACTATGATTCTTTACATGCATTTAGTAATGTTGCTTATTATCATGTTAAAGAATCTAAGTTGGATCCAAGAGCCAAGAAAGAAATATTCTTGAGGATTAGTGCAGGAGTCAAAGGATATCGTCTTTGGTATCTAGAGAGGAAAAGAATGATTAAAAACAGAGATGTGACTTTTGATGAACTTGTGATGATAAAGAAAACAATACGTATGGAGTCACCAGTTGAAGAAAAGACCAATGGTACTCAACAACAGGTGGAGGTTGAGATAATTTTGAGAGACCCAGTCAGAAATTAGGCTACACAATGTAACTCTCTAGTTACAGTGGAGAACAGTGTATAAGAAAAGGATATTTCAATCTAAGAATCTTCACATCAACAATAATCAATTGCTTCTCATAATCCAAGAAGAGAAATTCGAAAACATACTCGGTATGTTGACATGGTAGCCTATGCACTTCTAGTGTAAATGATGATGTTCCTTGCAATTTCAATAAAGCAGTGAGGAACTTTGAATCAAGCAAATGGAAAAGAATGATGAATGAAGAAATACAGTCTCTTCATAAGAATCATACTTGGGAATGATCTTGAACTAGTTCAACTTGATGTAAAAACTGTATTTTTACATGGTGATTAGAAGAGGAAATCTATATGACTCAGTCAAATGGATTTAAGGTTGCTGGAAAAGAAAATTGGGTATGCAAACTAGGAAAGTCGTTGTATGGTTTAAAACAACCTCTAAGACAATGGTACAAATGATTTCATCAGTTTATGATTGGTCACATGAACATTAGAAATAAACATGATCATTGTGTTTATTTTTGCAGACTACAAAATGGATCTTTTATATATTTACTCTTGGATGTTGATGATATGTTGATAGCTTTAAAGAACGGGGAAGAAAACAAAAAAACTGAAAGGTCAGTTAAATTAAGAATTCATGATGAAAGATTTTGGTGAAGTAAAGAAGATACTTGACATGGAGATATGCAGAGACTGAGTGAGAGGGAGAGTTAGTTTGACTCAAATTCAGTATTTGAAGAAGGTAGTGCAAAGTTTTGGCATATCTGAACAGTTAAAACTAGTTAGCACTCCGTTTGCTCCTCATTTCAAACTTAGTGCATTTTTATCTCCTAATTTAGATGAGGAACGTAAGCGCCGCAAGTTCCTTATGCAAATGCAGTTGGTAGTCTAATGTATGCAATGGTTTGTACAAGACTTAATATTTCACAAGCTGTTAGTGTGGTGAACAGGAATGTGCATGATCCGAGTAAAGGACATTGGCAAGCTGTGAAATGGAATTTGTGATACATTATGAATAATATTGATGTTGGTATAGTATTTGAGAAAAATAGTACTATTGATCAATATGTTGTTGGATATGTGGATTCTAATTTTGCAGGTGATTTAAATAAACGTCGATCAACTATTGGATATGTATTTTCATTTTCTAATGTTCCAGTGAGTTGGAGGTCTACCTTACAGTCTACTATTGCTTTGTCTGCAACAGAAGTAGAGTACATGACAGCTTTAGAGGCTGTTAAGGAAGCAATTTGGTTGAAGGGTTTACTTAAAAATTTGGGAGTTATTCAGAAGCACATTACTGTGTTCTGTGATAGTTAGAATGCTATTTATTTGACAAAAAACTAAGTATACCATGCACGAACGAAGCACATTGACGTTCGATTTCACTTTATGCGGGACATAATTAATGAAGACAATATACTTCTTTATAAGATTGCTACAGCTAAGAATCCCGCAGATATGTTGACCAAAGTTGTGACGACAATCAAGTTCAAACATTGTTTGGACTTAATCAATATCCTGCAAGTCTAAATACTTTTAGAAGGCATCAATGATGTGGAACTCTAGAGAATGTTTGTGACTAAAAAATTTGTTGAATTTATCATTAAAGTGAAAATTTGTTGGTTTTTAGTCCCACATCGATGGGAAGGCTTTTCTAGCTCGAGGGTATATGAGGAGCTTCCCTCACCTTTTGTACAAAACACCTCTCATTTTGTAGAGTTAAAAATAGTATTTGTACTCTAGGATATTTTTAACTACTATTAGTAATTTGAAATTTGCTTAAGTTGTAATTTTCTATAAATAGTGAATTTATCGTCGACACCCGGTGACGTCGGTAATTCTTTGCCGAACCTCGTAAATTATTGTGTTGTTCCTTATTACTATTTTTTATTATTAGTTTTTGTATTGCTCTATTTTGATTATATATTCAATAGCAATAATTGTAATATTGGTGTTTCGCACAAATAGAGTGTCGAACAACAATAATTATTTGTATTAAATTTTGTTTATCCACTTAATAGAAGGACCAGGTCACTGAGCCACTAACTTATGTGGATTTTGACAAAAAATGAATAGCAAACTCATTCCCTAACACACAATACAAATAAATTTTTCAACATGATTTAATAGAATTAAAAGATTGTGATGTGAAAAATAAAATAAAAATAGACCTAAAATAACTTGAAATTTAGTCAAGAAAAATTTAATAATTCTTAATTTAATCAACGCTGATAAGATGAATTGGTGAAAAAAATTCCATATGACCAACCTTACCTAATACGACTAAAAGCTTGTTATTGTTGTATAATTTAATAGAATTATTTGCACAACGTTACTTGTTTGAAAATTACTGTAGTTATAATTATTAAATAAATTAAAGCAAAAATACATACAAAGAACCATAATTCTCACTAAATTGTGGTAAAGATTCTGATCTTGCAAACACACTTTCCCGGCATCCCTATTTAAGCTCAGAAGCAAATCAACCACTGCACATGTTACAAGAAACCCAAGGCAAATTGAAAATTAATTCCTTGTAATCAACATTGCAAACAATAAAAGGTTTTTTTAAAAAAAGAAAAAAAATATATTATAAATGCCCTCTGCACAATTTGCCCTTGCTACCATCAAACTCTGAGCAAACAAAATGAAAATCTAGTGGTTTGCTGGATTGTACATATAATACCAACTCCCTTGGTTTCTGATAAGCAAGCAGCAAAAGTATCAACCAGAAAGCTCGAGTTGAATCCAAGAACCGAAGGAGCTTGGTCCCTTTGCATGATCATGCTAACCGAGTCCGAGTAATTTAAGGTTACAAAATTCTCAGAACTGTTAGGTAGGGGGTTAACTTGGCTCAACCCGGTCTGAAACCACTTCTCCTGAGTGTTCTAATTCTGCATTATTTAGCTTATCCTGCAAAAACAAAGACACGTTAGCTTTAGTTTTTAAATGATTACAAATCCATGCTTAGGATGAGAAGAGGCAAGAATATCCCAAGCTCCCAGCATGCCCATTCAGATCCACCATCATAATTTTCAATATCCCACCAGTTCAAAAAACTATAGTATAGCCAAACCTGCTTTGTTGGTTGGCAAAAATTTGTTGGACAGTGTACACCACTATGAACCAAAGCAATGAAACCCTGACTTCTGAAAACTTGAGCTGAGTTGAGGATGTGCGCGTGTATGTAAGCATCAAGAACATAAATCATCGAAGAGGTATGATGAATCCAAAGAACGACTCTTTTTTGGGTTTTCTACACATATACTTGATATTGACATATTCAACTCCAAAACAAAAAACATATTAACTGTACTAAGGTGGTGTTTGGGAGCATGAATTTCAGGACTAGGATTTAGATTTGTGTGGATCTGGTAGAAACTCACTACATTTTTATACAGGGTAAGAGTATAATTCCATGCTCCCAAATGCACGGTAAGAGTTTTGTTAAGACAAGATCAAAATTTTATTGGGTGAGAAGGAAAGAAACACAGGTTAGGAAAGGGCAGGCCATGCTCTTAAAGGGGGGAAGAAATACAATAAAATTATGAGCACTTGATAAGAAATCCCAATTTCAAAGCCTGTACCTTAATATAACTAGTCATTGAAGTGCCTCATTTGTGGCTAATTCTTCTTGAAAGAAGAAACGATTGAAAATATTTTCTTCATTATTTTGTTCATATGTACAATCAAATATATAATACGATTACCTATTCTAAACAAGGAAACAATTTCATACTGAATAATATCAAATCCCCCATAATTACCCACTTTCCTAATTTGTATATTATTTACAAAGATACTTGGGATTGACATTCTAACACTCCCCCTCAAGTTGGATCATAAATATTAATCATCTCCAACTTGCTAATAAGATCATCAAAGCTCTGTCGTCCCAACCCTTTAATGAGAATATCTGCAGTTTGTTCCTTGGTTGGTACATAAGTCATACATATAATTCCTTCTTCAATTTTTTCTTTGATGAAGTGTCTGTCTATCTCCACATGTTTAGTCCTGTCATGTTGAACTGGATTAAGAGAGATGCTGATAGCTGCCTTATTGTCACTGTAGAGTTTGATAGGAAAGTTCACCGCTACCCGTAATTCCTCCAATAGTTTTCGTAACCACAATCCTTCACATATCCCTTGAGCGACTTGGGCGACTGCCCTAAATTCAGCTTCAGCACTACTACGAGCCACCACATTCTGTTTTTTGCTTCTCCAAGTTACGAGATTTACCCAGACGAATGTACAATATCCTGTGGTGGACCTTCTATCTTCTACTGATCCTGTCCAATCTGCATCTGTAAAGATCTCTACTTCCTTGCTTTCACATTTCTTAAAGAAGAGTCCTCTTCCCGGGGATCCCTTGAGATATCTAAGGATCTTGTATACAGCATCTAAGTGAACTTCCTTTAATGAATGCATGTGTTGACTTACTACACTGACTGCAAATGCAATATCTGGTCTAGTATGTGATAGGTAGATCAGCTTGCCAACCAATCTCTGATACCTCTCTTTTTCTACTGGTTTTCCACAATCTTCAACCCTCTTTACTGTTTCTATCGGGGTTTCGCTGGGTTTGCATCCTAGCATGTCAGTTTCAACTAGGAGGTCGGTAACATACTTTTGCTGAGAGACACTAATTCCCTTTTTCGTTCTTGCCACTTCCATGCCCAAAAAATACCGCATCTGTCCCAAGTCTTTAACTTCAAATTCAGTAGCCAGAACCTTCTTCAATCTCTCCATTTCTACAGTATCATCACCAGTAAGGATTATATCATCAACATATACTATTAGAATTGTTCTCTTACCTCCTTCATACAGTTGGAAGAATAGCGTATGGTCTGATTGCCCTTGCCGATACCCTTGATTCTGTAGTACCTTTGCGAATCTATCGAACCACGCTCTAAGAGATTGTTTGAGGCCATATAACGATTTCTTCAGTTTACACACTCTGTTTTCTTCACCTGTTCTACTGAATCCTAATGGTATAGTCATGTAAACTTTCTCTTCTAATTCTCCATTTAAGAAAGCATTTTTAATATTAAGCTATTGTAGTGGCCAATCTAAATTGGCTGCCAGGGACAAGAGAACCTGAACTGTATTTAAATTTGCCACTGGTGCAAATGTCTCAGTATAGTCAATGTCGTAGGTCTGTGTAAAGCCTTTTGCAACAAGTCTGGTTTTATATCTTTCAACTGTTTCATCAGATTTATATTTCACTGTGAAGACCCATTTACAACCCACTGGCTTCTTCCCTTTCAGTAGATCTGTTAACTTCCAAGTTCCATTTTTTTCTAGGGCTCGCATTTCTTCCATGACTGCCTCTCTCCATTCTGGTATTTCTAGAGCTTCCTGAATGTTTTTTGACATTTTCATCCTATCAAGGTTAGAGACAAATGCACGATATCCTGTAGACAAACTTTTATAAGACATATATTTCGACAAAGGGTATTGAGTACATGACCTGGTTTATTTTTTGATTGCAATAGGTAAGTTGATATCATCAGGTGCAGGATTATCAGAGGAAGACTCAATTACCAGATCGGGATAAGGCAAGGGCTCATGGTTATTCGGAGCCATCACCGGTTCCAATGCTCTTGGTGCCTCAGGTATAAGATTCTCCCTCTCCTTTGTTTTCGGCTTTCTTGAGTAAACCAATATGTCTACGTTGTTTTGCTCTCCTGCATCTCCCCCTGAGGGTAAGTGTTCAGTTGTGTTTGGCAAGTTGGGAAGTAATGCAATGGAAGGCTCAATAGATGGGTCAGGGAATGAAGTAACTGGAGTAACCGCAGATTTAGTAGTAAAAAGATCAAAGAACCGATCTTCACTCCATTTCTCCCCCTGAAGAGAGGGCTTTGGGAAATAAGGAGTGGTTTCAAAGAAGGTGACATCAAGACTAACGAACAATCGTTTTGAGACCGGATCATAGTATTTGTAGCCTTTCCGGGTAGGTGAAAAACCAACGGAATGCACATTTAATGGCACGAGGATCCAATTTATCGCAATGGTGTGCATGGACATGAACAAAAGCAGTACAACCAAAAATTTTTAGTGGGAGACTGGAAGGGAGTCGAGAGGTAGGAAAGTGTTCCTGAAATTTCTGAAGAGGGATGACAAATGAGAGTACCCGACTTGGCATTCAATTAATGACATGTGTGGTTGTTAAGATGGCATCACCCCAAAAATAATGTTTCAAGTGGGTAGTAAACATTAACGCCTGGGCAACTTCAAGTATATGTCTATTTTTTCGTTCAGCAACCCCATTTTGTTGAGGGGTATCCACACAAGAACTTTGATGAACAATCCCATTATCTTGAAGATAAGTTCCCAGGATGGTATTAAAATATTCCGTATCATTATCAGTATGTATGAATCATGGTATGAAAATTGATGAAAATGGAGCGGACTTCAATTTTGTCTTTCAGTAAGTAGACCCAACAAAGACGAGTATGGTCATTCATAAAGGTCACAAACCATTTTGTATTGGTGCAATTTAGGGAACGTGAGGACCCCATACATCACTGTGAAACATAGCAAATGGGCGAGATGATTTGTATATGGACGATGGAAAAGACGTACGACAATGTTTAGCAAGCTCAGATACTTCACATTGAAACTCAGAAGCCATTTTATTTAAACAAAGAGAAGAAAACAAACGTTTTAAATATTGAAAATTTGGGATGACCCATCCGTGAATGCCATAACAAAAGTTCACTATTTCTAGTAGATGCAGAATCACAAATTGCAGTATTACATAGTTCACTCAAACTTGCCTCCTCAAAGTAGTAGAGTCCCTCATACGCTTTAGCAGTGCCAATCGTCTTCCCCGATGATAGGTCCTGAAAAACACAATGAGAGGAAACAAATTTAGCAGAATAATTCGAGTCTTTTGTTAACTGACATTTAGATAACAGATTGCAAGATAAATTGGGGACATGTAAGACCGATTGTAAAGTTAAGGAATCAGATATGCGAATACTTCCGTTTCCAACAACTGGTGAGAGAGAGCCATCTGCAATTTTTACCCTCAAATTCCCGGCATATGGTGAGTAGGATGAAAAATATTGATAAGACCCAGTCATATGATCGGATGCACCCGAATCAATTATCCATGGAGATTTGTAACAAGATGTGGTATTTAAAACTGACAGATAATTACCTCGGTGAGCCAAGGAACCAAAGGAAGACTGACCCGATGTTTGCATTGATGAAATTATCTTATATAACTTATCCAACTGTTCAGGACTGAATGCACTGCTAGACGGGGTATTGTTGTTCTCTCCTTGAGATCTTTCAGTTGATCCGTCAATGCTGGCCTAGTACCCACGATTTTTTTGGTATTGTCTCGGTTTCCAATCTGCCGGTTTTCCATGAATCTCCCAGCAGGTATTTTTTGAATGACCTGTTTTTCGGCAATGTTCGCACCAAAATTTTCCTCTTTGCGGTCGTTGACTAGGTCCCCCTGGGCCTTTTGATACAAGAGCCGAGGCATCCGGCCCAACGTGTCCAATGAGCCCATCTAATTTTTGGGCAGATATAGGTACGGGAAGGTCCAGCCCAGCGGGTTCATTTTGAGGCCGCAGCATCACACGCCTCCTGTTCTCTTCCCTCCTGACCTCTGCGCAGACTTCTCGGGTTGAAGGGAGAGGTCACCGGCAAGGATCCGTCCCCTCGCGTCGTCGAGCTCTCGATTCAGGCCAGTAAGAAACTCGAAGACCCTCTCGTTTTCTAGCCTCCTTCGGTATCGCATGCTATCGCCGGAGCACTCCCACTCCTCGTCGATGCTCAAATCGAGCTCCTGCCATAGATGAGTCATCTCCATGAAATACTCGGTAACACCTCTCTCTCCTTGCCTCATCTGCCACAATCGGGTCTTGATGTCGAAGATTTGTGAGTAGCTTTTGACATCAGAGTATGTCTCACGTACGACTTCCTAGACTTCCTTCGACATTGGCAAGGACAAGTAAATTTTTCCGATTGATGGTTGCATCGAGTTGATGAGCCAAGCTGTGACCATGGAGTTTTCGGACCTCCATCTTTGCAAGGCTACAACGTTGGAAGGGCCTGGTTTCCTCCGCTCACCAGTAAGATAACCCAGCTTCCCTTTTCCCTCAATCACCAATTTCATGGACTGAGCCCATTCACGGAAATTTTTTCCGTTTAGTTTTTCCAATGAGAGTGGAAAGATTGTGTTAGCCAGCCCATTCGAACCCCACCGAACGTAGCCTCTGAGTCACCGGTGATGTTTGCAGAGGGGGTAGAGCCTCTGTTGTTAGCCATCGTTTAGCTAGGTTTAAGAAAACCTAGCTCTGATACCATGAAAGAAGAAACGATTGAAAATATTTTCTTCATTATTTTGTTCATATGTACAATCCAATATATAATACGATTACCTATTCTAAACAAGGAAACAATTTCCTACTGAATAATATCAAATCCCCCATAATTACCCACTTTCCTAATTTGTATATTATTTACAAAGATACTTGGGATTGAGATTCTAACACTTCTTTGCCATGCAAATTTTCATGGACATGCCAAGTCTGATTTCCTTCCTTCCAAGGATAAGCAACATCACACCCACCTTATCTAAAAGGTCCCAGACATAGAACCAACTTCTTCAACTGATAGAGTTGGCAATAGACCACCTCTTTTGATGTTTCTGTCGCCATCTCACTCTCTTTGCCCAATTATAGTATTATTAACACGAACTCACATACAGTCTTTGACTTTGGACAATCACCCTCACTTTCTTCACCTCCCACCCTGCCCAATCCTAACAATAGCCACCAAACCATCCAAGGGCTGAAGAGATGGTATCTAACACAGCACTAGCTCAAGCGCCAAAGCATCAATTGTACAATATATAGAAACACGTTATTGCATGGAATTTGAGATGGAGAGGGGTTCATTCTCAATTATAAGAACATTGCGACAAAAGGGAAAAAACAGAGAAACAGATTTTGTAGACATGCATGTGTACTGAGAGAGAGAGAGAGAGAGAGAACCTTTAATGCTGCATTATCTAGCCTCAATTTTTCTGAATCTTCTGTTAGTTGCTTAATTTCAGACTTGAGGGCCATGTTCTCCGCATTCAGGGATTCATAATTCACCATCAGTGCCTCATTTTCAGCCTGGAAGAAAGAACATGAAATACAGGGATAAACTAGCTCATTGACCGAGGCAAAATGCTCAAACAAACTAAATGCCATGGAAAACTTTTAAGAAACAACAGTACTATTTTATACCTGCTTCCTCAACCTAGACCTCCTAGCAGAATCTCTATTAGCCTGCTTTCTCCTCTCTCGTTTCAACAGCCGTTCATCCTGATGAAATAAACCACAGTGAAAAGAGCATCAATGTGATTATACTTCCATTCATTATTATTCAATTGTCAAATATGACAATATTCCAAAACTTCCAAACTCAACAGGCACTCATAACTAACAAATCAAAAAATTTAAATGAAACAGCACTTCCAACGCTAAATGATCCTGAAAAACAACAAATCTGATACAGCCCAACTGAATTAAGTGAATCCAGAAGTCAACTTTTTCTTAGTCATTAAAAACAAAAAAGGAAAAAAAAAAGAGAGAACAAAAATCTACAAGCACATTCTTGGCCAACTCAGCGCAATAAGAACTAGCTGAATTACATAATAGCCTCTTCAGCACAAAGTTACAAAAAACAGTTAAAATACTGCACCTGCACCCAGGCAGCAGAAGGCAACTCTGCACCAGCATTGGAACCAACATGAGATGCACTCATAGCTGTGCCACAGTTTGAAGGTCTGACTGATTTTTCTGAGACACTGGCAGAAACCACAGCAATATCATAGGTTGCAATTCTTTGCCCTTCAGGAACGGCACAGCCCAGTTGTGTGTCACTGCCTGTTGTACAAATAATTGAGCAAACAAATACTCAGGATACGGATGCCATCAAGTTTTTTCCAACTATACCAGAAACAAGTCCAACAATCCCTATTCCCTTTTCCCCCTTCATGATACTCCACCCAAAAATTAAAAATGTATTATACCTTACCAAACGAAAATTGGAAAGAAATATAGGAAACGTGAGGAGTAAGCATTATTATTTCAAAAAAATTGGATGCTGTAGGCAATGTTTCCTTCCACATTGAACTCAATTGTGCTGCACAAGTCATGCAACACTACATAAATTTTAGGTCAAAGTATAATATATATTTTAAAAGAAAGAAACCAATCATTACCGGTGGATAACATGCCCTTGGAACCACTAGTCCTCAGTGTTTGCTGCACCTAAAAGAAAATGACCACAGCACATATTACTAGTAACTGCATGCCTCTGAATCCCATACTCAAAAAATTTAACAGACAAAAACAAAGAAACAAAGCAGACACCACAACATAGAATTCCTACACCAACGTCTCCATTACTGCCATCGCTGGAACCATCAACGCTTTGTTCCTCACTGCATGAGTTCAAATCCAGAATCAGAAGCTCGCTTTAGTCATGTTCAGAGAAACCACTGTCAGAATACTACACTACTACTAATATTCTTATTATATATAGTGGGAATATATTGAATGAAAACAATTGGATGGCACACAACTTCAAATTATGCATTAAGAGTGTGATGCATGTATACAATTCATTCACCATCTTCTGGAAATGACACAATGATCCCAAAGAAAAATATAAGACAAATAATGTCTTCGTCAACATACCTCAATGTTGCCATATGGACTGACGCACCAGCATCAACCTTGGCACAATCATTGCAAACTGGAACTGCAGGCCTGTCCATGCTTTTCAATTTCTTTGCTAGGTGCTGATCCATTTTTTCAGGCGATTTGGAAGGGACATCTGGGCTTGATGGAGTTGCACCCTGCATCATGATCACTACTATAAGATCCATGTTCCCTCTAAAACTGCCACATACAGCAGAAATAACAACTGCTTCCTATCTTTCCTCCAGCCTCCAGGAATGAAGTATTTCTCTAGATGATATCACATGGTATTCAGACAGATTGAAGTGAAACTGTAGAAAATTCATTAGTAATTCTTCACATAAACATGGACAAGGTTCCATAATCATAGGGATGTGAGCTCTAAATATATGCAATGTGCAGATGTACTAACATAATAATGGCTTGTTTTGGACAGCTTTGAAGAAAAAGTGAATTCACGCTAGAAAGTTTACTTCTACACTAACATGCAAAATTTTGTTTGAGAAGTAATCTTTGATCCAACTTCCACTTTGGAGGAAGCTTCAACCACCAATTTTCCACCTAAAATCAGTTAAAAGGAAATTTCAACTACAAGCACGAAGCATGCAATTTACTAACCAAGCTGTTGAAGGCTGCCTAAAATACTACAAACCACTTTTAACTGAAATCTGTCCCAAACAAATATTAGATATTCTAGGTTTGGGACTTAATCACCAGCAATAAAAACTAGATGTTCTAGGTTTGGAACTTAATCATCAGCTGGATGATGAGGGATTCAGGAACCCACTGCAAGCATGCACCAACCCACAAGGGGATTACACACCTGCAGTGGCTGACCCAAACTAAATTTCAACTTTTATTTGGGGGGATGAATGGAGACATCAGAATCACCACCCCTAGATCCAAGACCGCAGAAAAGGTAGTGCTTGTGTGTGTGTGTGAGAGAGAGAGAGAGAGAGAGGACAAAGAAGCAAATGGTACAGTAGTGGAATCAATCCACATGATTCAGTAATTTTACTATAATTTAAAATTAAATGCATTCACTTAATTTTTTTCCGAAATACTCATTGTTAGACCAGATGGCATCCCAAGATCATTTTGATTTTATTCCTCAAGGATAAATTACTAAAAGTTTAGAAAAATAGAAAAGTTTACAAAAAGAAGAAACACCAGCACATGGCACTCACTTCACCTAGTGAAATTCTTATGGTGGCTTCTAGAAAAGAAGGGAGTAAATAGTAGGTATATAGATGTTATATATATCGTAGGGTAATAACCGTTGTGAGGACTGTAGTTCAAGAATTTAGAAAATTTCCAATTAAAGTATGAATGAAGGGTCTATTTTGAGAAGTGTTTTAAAAAGCAAGGCGTTTTACCCTCCACGAGGCGAGGCGTAAGCCTCAAGGCGTTGAGGCGATGTGGGCCAACAATGTATATCAAGCTTTAACACTCCCCCGCACATGCAGCCCGACAACACGTGGAGAGATAAACAAATAATAAATAACACCATAGAATAGACACGGGCGACAAGACTAGAACCCAAGACCTCCTGTTAACCAGAGCTCTGATACCAAGTTAGAAAGCTCATCCTCAAAACCTAGGTATTAAGGAGAGAGAGCTAAGAGGATCTTATACTAACTTTGGAATTGCTCACAGACGCGATGTGGAATTGGATGCACACCAAAACTCCCCCTCAAGCCCATGGGGGAAAATGAGGCAAGGAGAGCCCATGGGGGAAAATGAGGCGAGGAGTCCAACCCACGGAGGAGCCAAGCAGCCCAAGACCCAGCTCTAATACCAAGTTAGAGAGCTCATCCTCAAAACCTAGGTATTAAGGAGAGAGAGCTAAGAGGATCTTATACTGGCTTTGGAACTGCTCACAGAGACTATGTAGGACTGGACACACACCAACAGTTTCAAACGTGTTGTGCGATTGTAGAATACCTTTAAAATTTAAAGGAAAGTTGCATACGACAGCCATAAGACCAACTATGTCATAAATCAGAATGTTGGTCAACTAAAAAACAACATATCTAAAAAGTAAATGCGCACAAATGAGAATGCTAATGTGGATGAGCAGAGTAATTCTTACACATAAATTAAGGGATGAACACATCTGGGGTATGTAGGCATAGCACCTATAGAAGATAGGATAAGGGAATGGCACTAAAATGGTTCGAACAATTGCAATGTGGGCCAGATAAGTGATGGGCGCTAAAATGTTAGGCATAGTGATTTAGTCAGTATTGAAGGTCATGGGAGAAAAGGGAATAGACCTAGAATACATGGTGACACCTCAATTTTTTAGGATATTGCTCTAAACCACATTGAATGGCTGAAAATGATCCATAGAACCAACCTCACACATGATCTCATAGCATTTTTAAGGATATTCTTATTCTTATTCTTCTACATCAGATGAGTAAACCAAGCATAATCTAGAAGTTTGAAATTTGGAGAATTTTATCACAATGTGCATTTTAACATGTTGCTTCAACAGAGGATATAATTGCAGGGTGTTATAGTCAATGCTCAAGGAAGAGAATAACGCAACTGCTATGTGATCATGCACACACAGTACTATTGGGGGTGGATCTATGAGCAACAATCGCACACTAGAAAAATACACAACCACAATGCAACCCCAGTGTTGGCCTTACAAGGCTTAATCTCTTGTTTTGATGATAACAAATGAAGAAAATGTTTGATGACATTGTGTGTTCAAGTAATGATGTTTTTCAGGCAACTTAAAAGTATGTGATATATCTTGAAGAGATCAAAAAGGGAAGCTCAAAGACATCTGAAGATGGAATGAACTCAAAGCTTCAAGAGAATCATGAAGTTTCAAAGAACAAGAAATGCTTATTTTGTTAGGAAATCTTCATGTAAGTACTTCAAAGTTAAAAATGTCATTATGAATAAATTGAAGCTCATTAGGGGATAAATATAAACTTTGAGATTTTATTTTAATATCCCAAGAAAATATTTTTCAAGAGTAAGAAAGCAAAGAAACCAAATTTCTTTGAAAAAGAAAGAAGGAAAGTAGTTGTGTACTACCCAGGCAACCGAAGATTTTTGCTAAAGAAAATTAAGCAGGCAATGTACCTTTAGGCGCCTAACCCTGTGTCTATAGCCTCCTGAACCTCAGGCTACTAAGGTTGGACTTCAGGCAACCGAAGTATGGCAACGGGCAGATTTTTTAAATCTCTCTTTTTCAAATTTGATTGACTTGCACCCTAATATTTTTAGAAACTTTGAGGGCACTCCAAGGAAACTTGAGGAGCGCGAATGAAAGTGTTTTTGAAGCCTATATATACATGGTTTATGAGAATCAAAAGAGACCAAGCATTGAAAATTCCTTCAAGATATCTTTCACTTAAAGCTCTTGCTATTTTGTTTCTAAGTTCTGAATTGCTGCGAAATTTCTGATAAATCTCTGAGTTTTTACAACTTCTCTGAAGCATACGATTTAAGTTCTTGATCCTCATCAAAGAGAAGTAATCCGGTGATATTCACATAGAGCTTCTTACTTCATTCTTTTTATATTTTGATTTTGGAGTATATTAGTTTCTAAAGTGTACTAATCAGCTCTTTGTGTGAGCATTATTTGTACGTATCTATTTGAATTATTTCTTGTAGATTGACGATTCCAAGGGTTGTTTGGATCGTTGGCTAAGCAAGGAGATATTGCTTAGAGAGGCGAGCTCTAGCCTAGTTAAGGAGTGACCGGACGAGGGGATATCGTTTGGAGAAGGCGGGCTCTAGCCTTAACCAAGGAGTGTTGTAAAGGTTTGTTCCACCCGTCAACAGAACAAGTTTAGTGAATCCTTTGGTGTTTTGCCAAAGGCGAGGACGTAGGTTGGGTATAAGCCGAACCTCGTAAAAATCCCCGTCTCACTCTCTCTTTCCCTATTCTTTATTTTCAGTTTATATACAACTGCGTGGATGTTTTAAATATCTAAATTATACATACTACGCATATTTGGAAATCAAATAAACTTAGAGTCCAATTTTGATTTGAGTTGCGGAAACCGAAAGGGAGTACGTTTGTTACACCATATCTTGCGAAAACCTTACGAGAGTACGTTACTTGGTTAACATCCCAAAGATAAATTTGCCAAGAGTTTATTTGAGTTCCAAATATTTGGGAAAGAGTGGTTTGATTCATTTATACAGGGCTTTACATCAGCAAGCATAAATTCTCATTCACTACAGGGCTTGGTTCAAATTTGGCTAATATCAACAAACAACTATTTTGAGTTTTTATATTAAATAAGTACTGAATACTTTATATCTTGGTTTGGTTGTTTGTTGTTTAACTTGTACTTGGAAAATAAATTGATTGTTTGGCTTGAAGATATTGTTTAATTGATTGGTTGTTTAATTGTGTTATTGATTGGATAAAAGAACTAAGTTCTTGATTGATTAAAGAATTAAACAAATAAGTCAAGAATTGGTTAAAAGAAATAAAGGAAGTTTAAGGTATCTTAAAAGGAATTAAAAGAAATTGAAATTAGAATCCAATTCACCCCCCCTCTTGGGAAGCTATTCCTAATTTCACCCAGATTTATGTGGTTCGATCCAACCTGACCTACATCCACGGAGCACACACAATTTAACTATAAACTGAGAGAATTACAAGGAGGGGGAGGAGCACCTGCTCTCTCTCTCTCTCTCAACACACATTCGCGCAACTCTGCACTCACAACTACTGCAGCACACTTTGCAACTCACCACACATATTTATATATACATGGATGGAGGTGGAAGTCAATAGTAGGTGGCTGAATTTCAACATGGTCGGTAGGGTAGGTGGCCGCCGGTCTCCAACGTCAACGAACGCAGCTGGGTTGGTGCGGCTGCCTACTCCATTACGAGCCACACCCTAACAAATACAGAGATTGAAAGAAGGAATGATGAAGCTCCACTATGTCTTGAATCTAAAGATGAAGAGCCCAGACATCAGCTTTTCTATGTACGCCATTATTACGCTGGATAATAGTTTCCCTCAATATGTTTAGGTTTATTAGAGAAATATATACTTTCCATTTTAGAAAAATATACACTTTCCATTTTTTCAATTCTCTCATGTATATATATACCCTTGTAATCCTTGTAATATACGAGAATCAATAAAGAAAAATTATCTTTTCTCCAAATTTAACATGGCATCAAAGCTAGGTCTTGGGCTGCTTAACTCCTCCATGGGCCGGGCTTCTCGTCGCCTCATTTCCCCCATGGGCTCGAGGGGGAGTATTAATATCTGTTCAGTCCCACATCGTCTCTGTGAGCAGTTCCAAAGTCAGTATAAGATCCTCTTAACTCTCTCCTTAACACCTAAGTTTTAAGGATGAGCTCTCTAACGTGGTATCAGAGCCTAGGGTTTCTTAACCTATTTTTTCTTTTTTTGCCGCTGCCGCCATCAGCCTTCTTCTACTCGGCTTCCGTTTCTGCCGTTGCGATCTGATCAAGCCTCTCATCTTAGTTCGTTGGCCTTCTTCTGCTCGGCTGTCGTTTCTGCCGATGCGATCCGATCAGACCTCTAATCTTAGTCAGTCTCCTCCGCTAGTCTCAGTTGCAGCTCCAGTGTCGTCTCCATTGTTTGCAAATCTCCCGTTTTCTCCAGTTTCCGGCTCGTCTTAGTCACCAGCATACGCTCTCCTCTCTCTCTGAACCCGATTGCGGCTCACCTCTGTTCATCATTCTCCGGCATCTGTTCGTGCTCAGTTCTCAACGGCAACCCCCCCCCCTAAGCTCTCTCAATCTCCGGCGTCGTCTCAGCAGCTTCTTGATTTTCCGACAACTCACGGGCACGCAGTTCTCTCTTGGCTCTCTCTCGTTTCAACTCCGTTTGTCTTCTTCAGCAACTCTCCGCATCTCAGTCCGTCCTCACATCTCTCTATTCAGGTTCTCCCGTCTTCGACTGGTGCATCTCTGACGTTCACGTTCGGTTCGTTGTCAGCTCTCAGTCCCACCTGTCATCTTCATCACTCTCTGGTTCTTCTCCGGTTATCATCGTCTCTTAGCTCTTCGGCATTCGACTGTGGATCTCTGTTTTCTAGCTCTCGTCTCTCCAGTATCTCCGACTCATCTTAGCGTCTCCAATCATCTCTTGTTTCAGCCGTCGTCGTCTTCGACCCTCACAGCAGTCTCGAGTTGCCTTCTCCGACGACATCTCTGCTTGTTGCTCCGACTCCGGCACCATTCTTGTCTTCTAATAAATTTCCAACAGCAAATCCTCAAGCTCACAGCCTCTCTGTTTCTCCGCATCTCCACCTGGAAAAGGCTCCCATGCGGCACTCCAACGGCACCTTCGGCTTCTCTGATTAAACTCGAAGATTATCAAATCGAAGGTTTATATTTTTGGTCATTGCAAAGATCAGGTTTGACTCGATTCAGCAGTTTGATTCATCTAAACTGATCTGACGTTATAGAAGCATCTGATTCTTCAATGGCTACAAATATTGTCACAAATTCTTCAACCTCTTCTGAAATTGCTATCCTTGGTCTCACCAACAAACAATACCGTCAACTCTTGGATCTTTTATCGCTCTTGAACACCAACCACACCAACTCTACCAATTTTGCTGGTAACCTTGCCTCTTGCCATTCTGCTTCTCTTTCTAATACTGAATGGATTGTTGATTCGGGTGCCTCCGATCATATGACTTCAAATTTGTCTTCTCTTGATAATATTCAACTTCTTAATCCACCATGCCCCCATTAAGCTTCCCAATGGTGACATTGTTCTTGTAACTCATACCGACACTATGCGGTTTTCTTCTAATTTCTCTCTTTCTAATGTTCTTTATGTGCCTTCATTTAAATTTAATTTATTGTCATCAGCAAACTTACCACCGATCTCAATTGTGTTGCTGTATTTTTTCCTACCTTTTGTGTCTTTCAGGACCTATCAACGAGGAGGCTGATTGAAACGTGTGAAGTACGGGATGGGCTTTACCACTGTAAACCTCCCTCCGCCTCAATTTTCCACTCTCTGCGTGTTTCTGTCACTGCTCTTTATCACCGACGTCTTGGTCACATTTCTATTTCATATATTCTAAAAACTTTAAATATTTCTTCTTCTCATTTGCCTTGTGATGTTTGTGCTAGAGCAAAGCACACTCATTTACCTTTTTCTTTGAACACAAATAAGAGCAACTTTTGTTTTAATCGGATTTTTTGTGATACATGGGGTGGTTATTCTACAGCTTCACTTTCTGGTGCACATTATTTTTTAACAATCGTGGATGACTACTCGCATGCTACATGGGTCTATCTTATGCGCATGAAATCTGATACGTTCACTTGCCTTAAGCACATGCGCACTAATAAATGTCGAGAATTTCTATTCACTCCACTTCAAACCTTTTTCCATGATCAAGACATTTTTCATAAACGCACATGTGTGGATTCACCTCAACAGAATGGTGTTGCCGAGCATAAATATTGTCATCTTCTTAATGTGGCTCGGTGTTTACGTTTTCAAGCTATTCTTCCCATATCTTTTTCGGGTGAATGCATTTTCACAGCCACTTATTTAATTAACTGCACTCCTCCACCCAGTCTCAATCATAAGTCCCCTTATGAACTTCTTTTTCAGAAACCACCGTCATATACACACTTGCGAGTGTTTGGGTGCTTGTGTTATGCCCAAACTGCTCGTCAACATCGCGATAAATTCTCTTCTCGTGCTTTTCGATGTATTTTCTTAGGTTATCCTGCTCATCATAAGGCTTATCATGTCTACGATCTTGAAAACAAAAAAAATTTCATCTCCCGTGATGTCACTTTTGAAGAAAATGTTTTTCCCTATTATCTCATCTCTCCAACTCCTACATCTTCTCCAATCCTTCTTCTTCTTATTCCTGTTATACATCCTTCTTACACTTTACCTCCTCCACCAACCACACCTAACCCTAGCCCCTCATCTCTCACTCCTTCTCCCTTGGTCTCCTCCCCAACACCCCCACCCTCACCCCCTTCCCCATCACCCCCTCCACCCACCTCTTCACGGCCCAAACGAGCTGTCACACATCCCTCTTACTTGGCTGATTATATCTGCCCTACTTTACCAAAGTCCTCCATGGCTTCACAAGTTTCAAGATGTTCCTCAGGTACGATTCATTGTCTCTCCTCTTTTTTATCTTATCATCATTTCTCTAATCAACATTTGGCTTTTCTTTCTGTCAATCCCAACATCCCAAACCCACCTCTTATTCTCAGGTTGTGCTGCATCCACATTGGCATGATGCCATGGCTTCTGAAATCCAAACCTTAGAAACCAATAATACATGGATTCTTCAACACCTTCCACCTGGAAAAAAACCAATTGACTGTAAATGGGTGTTCAAAACAAAACTTCAAGCCGATGGATCCATAAAGCAACAGAAAGCTCGCTTGGTGGCCAAGAGCTACACTCAGGTAGAAGGTTTGGATTATCATGACACTTTTACTCTTGTTGCTAAACTCGTTACTGTTAGGTGTGTTCTTGCAGTGGCTGCAGCTCAGAATTGGCATCTCCTTCAATTGGACGTTAACAACGCTTTTCTCCATGGTGACCTCTATGAGGAGGTTTATATGCTCCCTCGACCAGGTTATTGCAAACAGGGGGAGACTTGTGTTTGTCATCTTCAAAAATCCCTTTATGGTCTTAAGCAAGCCTCTCGCAAATGGTTCTCTAAATTATCTTCTGTTTTACTTGCTACAGGTTTCATCCAATCTCAGGCCGATCATTCTCTTTTCACCCATTCTCGAGGTCAGTTTTTTACTCTCATACTTGTTTATGTTAATGACATTCTCATGACAAGTAATGATCTCTCTGATATTAGCACTTTCAAAGTCATGCTTGCTCAGAAATCCAAACTAAAGGATCTTGGCAAATTGAAATATTTCCTTGGCCTCGTAGTTGCTCGCTCTCCCACTAGCATATTTCTTAATCAATGAAAATATGCTCTTGACATCCTCACTGATAGCAGTCATCTTAGTAATTGTCCTGCCCACTTTCTCATGGAACAAAATCTCAAGCCCAATAATATTGATGGTGATCTTCTCTCCGATCCAAGCTCGTTTCGGCGACTCGTTGGACGTTTGATATATCTCACCATCACTCGTCCCGACATTGTATTTCCGGTCAACATTCTCAGTCAATTTATGCACCAACCTAGACGACCATATTATGATGTTGTTGTACGTGTTCTTCAAAACATTAAGACTTCTCCAGGACAAGGCTTATTTTTTCCTACTGCCAACACTCTTCAAGTCTCAGCCTATTCTGATTCGGATTGGGCTAATTGTCCCCTCACTCACCGCTCCACCACTGGTTTTTTCATTCAGTGGGGCACTAGTCCGATTTCCTAGCGCACTAAGAAAGAAGCTACAGTGTCTCGCTCCTCCGCCGAAGCTGAGTACCGTGCACTTGCTCCCACTACTTGTGAACTTACATGACTCAATACTCTTTTAAATGATCTTGGAGTACCGCATTCTCAACCTATGCTCTTATATTGTGACAACCAAGCGGCTCTTCACAGTGCCCAGAATCCAATTTTCCACAAACGTACAAAACATATAGAAGTCGATTGTCATATTGTTCATGAAAAGTTACGGGCTGGCCTCTTTTTCACTAAGCATATTCCTACCCACAGTCAGTTTGTCGATATCTTCACCAAAGCTTTGGGTCGTGAACATTTCCAAGACTTATCATACAAGTTGGGCATTACGGATCTTCATGCTCCAACTTGAGGGGGAGTATTAGAGAAATATATATACTTTCCATCTTAGAAAAATATACACTTTCCATTTTTTCAATTCTCTCATGTATATATATACCCTTGTAATCCTTGTAATATATGAGAATCAATAGAGAAAAATTATCTTTTCTCCAAATTTAACAACGTTCAAATTGGGATTTCCCAACCCGATCATAATCAGGTGGGCTAAAAAACTACTTCAATTTGCAAAATTCAAAACATGCAAAATCTAGTTCTGAGGTTCACAGCAGGAATGTGACTGGGAATGCTCTTAGAAGCATTAGGGGTGATACTAGCTAATAGGTGCTTTCTGTGTGAAGAGTCTAGGGAAATGCTAACCACATTTTTTGCTGCATGGCACTTTAGCTCAAAAAATTGGAGCCTGATCTGGCAATAGCTTAAGATTTCTTAGCGGATGCAACTAAATAATCCTTCTTTCCTTCTCAACTGAAAGCTAAGGGACTGTAATCAGAAGCTAGAAATGTGTGGAAGATGGGACTCTGCCTGTTTTGGAACATTTGAACATGAAGGAAGAGAAGGGCTTTTGAAGGAGTGGAGTGGTTTCTCTAGAAAAAAATATGTCAATGTGAATACTCTATCCTTTCGAAGTTCTAGAAACTTTATACCAGACCTCACGTCTCCATTTGGCTTTTCTGAATTGTAATCCTTGCTTTTTGGTGCAGCTGTATATGAGCTTGGCACCCTTTTGTCGACACTTTCAATTTTCCCTATCAAAAATGAGGGTCAAATGTAGTAATTACTACTACTAGGAACCCAAACAATGGTACAAATCTATTCAGGAAGCCATTACCTTTATGAATGGATACCTCCCTAGATAAGGCGACAAAAGGCCAAAAACACTCTTTATTCAATTCATGCTTTTATAATCCAAACTAAACTACATGACGTACGATAAAATTTGATTTCTCATTACTGCAAAAAGGGGGTGTAACTTGGTACCCCACATTAATTGCATGTTAATCATTTTAAGTGGTCTAAGTGTCTGGAATATTAAGTTTGGTTGTGAGCGGAATTCAATTTCAATATTTCTTGAATTCTTTTTAAATATGTACATCCCAATCTTACAATATATAATACAAACAAAGACTCTAAACAAGGAAACAATCTCCCTACAAAATAATACACAATTTTCTACATTTACTCACTTTCCTAATTTACTCAATATTGTCAAGGATACTCGGGATTTCAACACTCCCCCTCAAGTTGGATCATAGATATTAATCATATCCAACTTGCCAATGAAATCGTCAAAATTCTGTCATGCTAACCCTTTAGTAAAGATATCTGCAGTTTGTTCCTTGGTAGGTACACAAGTCATACAGATGATTCCTTCTTCAACCTTCTCTTTGATAAAATGTTGGTCCACTTCCACATGTTTAGTCCTATCATGTTGAACTGGATTGAGAGAGATACTGATGACTGCTTTGTTGTCACAATAGAGTTTGATAGGAAATTTCACCGAAACTTGTAGCTCTTCCAAGAGTTTCCATAACCATAGTCCTTCACATATCCCTTGTGCAACTACTCTGAATTTAGCTTCAGGGCTACTTCGAGCCACCACATTTTGTTTTTTGCTCCTCTACGTTACCAAATTTCCCCATACAAAGGTGCAATATCCAGTGGTTGACCTTCTATCTTCTGCCGATCCTGCCCAATCCGCATCTGTGAAGATTTCCACTTCCTTGCTTTCACATTTTTTTAAAAAGAGTCCCTTGCCTAAAGAACCCTTGAGGTATCTGAGGATCTTATACACAGCATCTAGATGAGTCTTTTTCGGTGAATGCATGTGTTGACTTACAACACTTACCGCAAATGTTATGTCGGGTCTAGTGTGCGATAAGTAAATTAGTTTACCAAATAATCTCTGATACCTTTCTCTTTCAATTGGTATTCCACATTCTTCGACCCTCTTTACTGCTTCAATCAGGGTTTCACTAGATTTGCATCCAAGCATGCCAGTTTCGGTTAGAAGATCAAGGATATACTTTCGCTAGGAGACACTGATACGTTTCTTTGATCTAGCAATTTCCATTCCCAAGAAGTATCACATTTGTCCCAGGTCTTTAACTTCAAATTTAGCAGCTAGGACTTTCTTTAATCTTTCCATCTCCACTATACTATCTCCAGTTAGAATATATCATCAACATATACTATTAGAATTGTTTTCTTACCATTTTTAGACTGTTTGAAGAACATAGTGTGATCTGATTGCCCTTGTCGATATCCCTAATTTTTAATTACCTTTGCAAATTTGTCAAACCATGCTCTGGGGGATTGCTTGAATCCATACAAGGACTTCTTGAGTTTGCATACTCTATTTTCTTCACCTTTCTTATTGAATCCTGGTGGTATAGTCATGTAGACTTCTTCTTCTAGCTCACCATTTAGAAATGCATTCTTAATGTTTAGTTGTTGTAATGGCCAATCTAAGTTAGCTGCTAAAGACAGGAGTACCCGAACTGTGTTTAGTTTTGCCACTGGTGCAAATGTCTCCATGTAGTCAATGTCGTAAGTCTGTGAAAATTCTTTTGCAACGAGTCTGGCTTTATATCGTTCAACTGTCCCATCAACTCTATATTTCACTATGAAAACTCATTTGCAGCCAACTGGTTTCTTTCCACTTGACAGGTTCATAACATTCCAAGTTTCAATTTTTTCGAGAGCCCACATTTCTTCCACAACGGCTTCCCTCCATTCAGGACTTTCCAAAGCTTCCTAAATATCTTTTGGAATTTTAATCCTGTCAAGGTTAGAGGTAAAAGTACGATACCCTGTAGATAGAGTTTTATAGGACATGTATTTTGACCAAGGATATAGAGTACATGACCTAGTTTGTTTTCTGATTGCAATGGGTAAATTTATGTCATTAGGTGTAGACTTATCAGAAGAAAGCTCATGATCATTGATTACCTGATCAGGACTGAGCGTCAACTCATGGTTGCTCAGAGCTATCATCGGTTCCAACTCTTTTGGCGCCTCAGGTATGAGATTCTCCCTGTGCTTTGTTTTTGGCTTTCTAGAGTAAACTAGTATTTCCTTTTGTTTTTCTACATCTCACCCTGAGTTTGAGTGATCATTTGTATATTGTAGGTCAGAACATGCAATGGGAGACGCAATAGATGGGTCAAGGAATGAAGCAATGGGAGACTCATTAGATGGCACAGATTTAGTAGCAAAGAAATCAAAGAACCGATCTTCACTACACTTCCCCCCCTGAAGAGAGGGCTTCTGGAAATAAGGAGTGGTTTCAAAAAAAGTGACATCAAGACTAACAAACATTTTTTTGGAGACTAGGTCATAACATTTGTAGCCTTTCTGGGTAGGAGAGTAACCAATAAAGACAAATTTAACGACACGAGGTTCCAATTTATCTCGATTGTGAGCATGTACATGAACAAATGCAGTACATCCAAAGATTTTCAGAGGAAGACTGGAGTGGAGTCGAGAGTAGGAAAATATTCCTGGAATTTCTGGAGATGAGTTATAAAGGAAAGAACTCGACTCGGCATTCGATTAATGAGATGTGTAGCTGTTAAGATAGCATCACCCCAAAAATAGTTCTTCATATTTGTAGTGAACATCAATGCCCGAGCTACTTCAAGTATATGTCTGTTTTTTCGTTCAGCGATCACATTTTGTTGAGGGGTATCCACACAAGAACTCTGATGTACAATTCCACTTTCTTGAAGATAATTTCCTAGAATATCATTAAAATATTCTACACCATTATCAGTGCGTAGAATTTGAATGCGAGTTTGAAATTGTGTTTGAATCATGGAGTGAAAACTAACAAAAATAGACCGGACTTCAGTTTTATCTTTCAACAAGTAGACCCAACAAATACAAGTATGATCATCAATAAAGGTAACAAACCATTTGTATGAGTACGATTGGGGGAGCGTGAGGGTCCCCCACAAATCACTATGAATCATAGTGAATGGGTGGGATGGTTTGTATGCGGATTTTGGGAAAGAATTACGCTGGTGTTTTGCAAGCTCACAAACTTCACATTGAAAATCAAAAGACATTTTATTTAAACAAATAGAAGGAAATAAACCTCTTAAATATTGAAAATTTGGGTGACCCATCCTAGAATGCCATAACAAAAGTTCCCTATCTCTAGAAATAGATGCAGAATCACAAATTGCAGTATTACATTGTTCACTCGTATTTGCCTCCTTAAAGTAGTAGAGTCTCTCACACATCTTAACATTGCCAATCATCTTCCCCGATGATAGGTCCTGGAAAACACAATGAGATAAAACAAATTTAGCAGAGCAATTGGAATCTTTTGTCAACTGGCTAATGGATAACAAGTTGCAAGATAGCTTAGGAACATGTAGGACAAATTTTAAAAGTTATAGAATCAGATATGCGAATACTTCCTTTGCCAGCAACAGGTGATAGAGATCCATCTGCAATTTTTACCTTCAGATTTCCAGTATATGGTGAATAGAATGAGAACAATTGATAGGAGTCAGTCATATGATCAAATGCACCCGAGTCAATTATCCATGGTGAAGTGTAATGGGATATAGTATTTAGGGCTGACAAAAAATTACCTCAGTGAGCTAGAGAACTAGTGGAAGACTGACCTGATGTTTGAATTGAGGAAAACATTTTATATAGCTAATCCAACTGCTCAGGACTGAATACACCACTTGGAGTGGTATTATTGGTTTTTTCACCTTGTGATTTTTCAGTTGAACTGTCAATAGTAGCCTATACCCACGATTTTTTTGATATTGTCTCGGCTTCCAATTTGCAGGTTTTCCATGAATCTCCCAGCAGGTATCTTTTGAATGACCTGGCTTTCGAAAGTGCTCGCACCATATTTTACCTTTTTGTGATCTTTGCCCAAATCCTGCAGGGCCTTTTGATATAAGGGCCGAGACGTCAGGCCCATTGGGATTCGGCCCATTCCCATTTGTACTCAGATTTTGGACGGACAGGTCTGGCCCGATATGATCTCCTTAGGGCCTCATCATCACTCGTCTCCTGCTCTCCTCCCTCCTTACCTCGGCGAATACTTCTTGGGTTAAAGGCAGAGGTCACCGGCCGAGGATTGGTCCCCGCACATCGTCCAGATCTCAATCGAGGCCAGCCAAGAATTCGAAGACCCGTTCGTTTTCGAGCCTCCTCCTGTATCGTGTGCTGTCGCCGGAGCACTCCCATTCCTCTTCGATGCTCAGATCGAGCTTCTGCCAAAGATGGGTCATCTCCATGAAATACTCCATGACATCTCTATCACCTTGCCTCATATGCCACAACCTGGTTTTGATTTCAAAGATTTGCAAATAACTCTCGACATCAGAGTAGGTTTCACGAACGGCGTCCCAGACATCCTTCGCCGTAGGCAAGAACAGGTAGATTTTTCCGATCGCCGGCTTCATCAAGTTGACAAGCCAAGTCGTGACCATGGAGTTTTTGGACCTCCATTTTTGCAAGGCGACAGAATCGGTAGGGTCTGGTCTCCTCTGTTCGCCGGTAAGGTAACCCAGTTTCCCTTTTCCTTCAATCACCAATTTTATAGATTGAGCCCATTCGCGGAAGTTTTTTCCGTTCAATTTCTCCACTAAGAGTGGAAAGGCCGTATTGTCCAGCCCATTCAAACCCCCAGCAGATGTAGCCTCCGAATCCCCGTCGGGTTTTCCAGAAGAGGTCGACCCTCTACTGGTGCTACTAGCCATCGTTAGCTAAGGTTGAGAAACCCTAGCTCTGATACCAAGTGAGCGGAATTCAATTTCAATATTTCTTAAATTATTTTTAAATATGTACATCCCAATCTTACAATATATAATACAAACAAAGACTCTAAACAAGGAAACAATCTCCCTACAGAATAATACACAATTTTCTACATTTACTCACTTTGCTAATTTACTCAATATTGTCAAGGATACTCGGGATTTCAACACTGGCAACATGTTGTTATCATTTCATATATGCCATGGGGTTTGAGATGAGTGATTTCCAGTTGTAAATTTGTAATCAAATAGCAACCCACATAGACATCACATGATCTAAGTGATGAAGAAAAAGTTTCATCAATATTAATATCATTTTGCAAGAAGTGATCTTTATAACAGATTATCATTTACAAGTCTACAACCACCCACAAAGGTTTCAAAAGCATAGACTTACAGGAAGAAATGCAGAATGAGCATAAAGACCTCCATGCGAGTAGATTGTTGTGTAGGGCACACCATAGGGTTGCATCAGTGGCTGAGGCAGTGATATGTCAAAGAATAAGTCTATTATACTATTATATACTCTAATTGGTAATATGGCTCCTAGTCAGGCACTCAGGCCCATAGAGTTGCAAGAAGAAAGAGGGAAAAAATGGGAAAGCAGATGACACCAATGGATCTTTAAAATAAATAACAAATACCTGAGGTGCTGCCCACGCATACGGGTGAGGAACTTGACCAGCCGGGACTACAGGATTGAAATTCTGGGTTGGTGGTGGTAAAGGGATTCCAGGACCATAACATGCCTAAAGATACAGTAGATTGGTTGAATCATAAAAAAATTTCATGGAATTGAATATACAATTATTCTGAAGATTGAAAGGCACAAATTGTAATAATGCTCAAAAAAGAATGGATGGTGTAATATGAAAAGAAAAAACCTGAACTGCTGCCCAGTCAGGATAGATGTGGATGTTGATATGTTCCTACAAACACAGACTGGCCAAGTTTAGGAATTAATCTTGAAAACTTAACCAGACAGGAAAAAAAAAATAAAAAGGAACTCTCTCTCCAAAACAACATCCATGAACCAAATTCAGGGCCTACACTCCAGAGCATGTTATATGACAATACATTGTGCAGTGATTAATAAAGAGCAAATGGCACTCTAAAATTATTGAAGATGTGACTTTCTAACCGTTCATCTGGAAAGTTTGAAAATAAAAATTCTGTAATTGTATTCTACAACTAATGACCATCGTGTCAGCATCATAAATATAATTTTGTTTCGTAAAGTGTCTCACAAACTATCTCATATATATTGCTCCACATATATAATGTTTCTTATTTTATGTGCTGGATCTACATATTGTTAAGTCATCTATTACAAACCCAAGGTTATGCTAATTCCCATTATAAATTATGAGCCACTGGACAACTGTGATTTATGCGTAATATGTTTCAAAAAATTAATTCATTTTTTATTTTTGTCTATTTCTATAATTTTTTTTTTTTTTCTAAATTAAACAAAAATATTATAAGATGTTAAAAACTGGACAACAAATAAAAAACCACGGGTATTTATGAACAAATTATGAGTTAGTTATGAAAATTTATGTCATAGATATAAGTAGGTATAGATATTAGATACGTAGCATTTTCTTATTTGCCAATAATTTTTCTATTTAATTACTGTTTTACGGGGATATTTTGGGAATAAAAGAAGTGGACACCAAAGTGGGCCTCTGGACTACCAGGCTCCCCAATTTCAAGGGTAAGGGGAGGACCGTCATAGTGTATGCAGCCTTACCCCTGCTCGTAAGCAGAGAGGTTGTTTCCTCGGACTTGAACCTGTGACCAATTGGTCAAAAACGGAGCAACCTTACCATTGATCTAAGGCCCTTTGAATATGTAATATATTAGGAAAGTTGGTACTTTACATATACTGCAACACACGGAACAAGTGGGGAACAGCAAACCTTTCTGGTTGGAGATCCTTTCTCAGATTTAATAGTCTTGTCTTCACTTTTGCCCATGGTCATGTTCCAAAATGAGTCATCAGCCAGGGAGCCAATGCCGGATCAAAATGTTAGGTATTCTGTTTTCTCCCTTTTTCCTTTGAAAGCGATGAAAAGACTGGATCAGCATCAGTGGAACCAAGCAAACCTAGAATAAACATTTGAGTTCTAGCCGCAAGTAAAAAAAGATGTGGGCTACATGATCCTACATAGAGTTCTTCTATGGGTGAGCCTGCCAAACACATTTAGGCTCCTAAGTCAGTGGCCTCACTAACAGAAGACACGTCATTGAGATAGAGTTCCCAAATGAAAAACAAGTTTACCTGCTGAAATAGATAAGCAATCACATTCAAACAAAAATCAACTCCATAAATATAGAGTAGGTTTGGATTAAATTTCCAAAAGCAGCCACCTTAATTCAAACACAGTTATTTCACATCTATACTTTAAATATTTTTTCCATATCTTTAACGTTACAATTAACTGAAGAAGTTTGTTGAAGTTCATCGAAGACAGAGTAAAAACAGAGTTGAGCAGAGTAGTGGGCCACTCAAGCTCAGCCTGAGAAACTAGGCAGATTAAAAAATAAAACCGAGATTGGCTCATTTATACCATTGACAAGCTCAAAAGAGCTTCTACCCAAACCAATCTCAAACCTAGCTTGAGAAAAACTTAATTTTATATATAGAAAAAGTTAATTGTCATACTAAGAAAAACTATCACACTCAGATTGAGCACAAAAATTCATGAGCTCAAAGGTGTGATTGAGCTTCGCACATATGTTCACAAACAATACTCCAAACAGGATCTAAATGCTTGAGCCAAGCTCAGATAGCTTGGTTTGTTTTGAAGCCCTAAATGGGAGCATGGGATAAGATCAAGTCTTCCAATAACTTGCATGAAATAATTCCACGGTGGTAATGCTAGAGTTTCCAAGATATGTCCAGCCAAAATAACAGTATAAGTTGAATTTATGTATTGGCTTTAAATTTTCACAACCCATTAATGTAATGGTTGTTTTGTTATACTTAAATTTAAAGTTCAAAACACCATATTGGAGCTTAAACCTACATGCAGTTTCAACAATAGAAACACAAGCTTTAAAAATCAACTTGAAGTTCATCAGTTAATGAGGACAACGTGCACTAAACAAGACATATGTATCTGAGAGTTGCAGCCATCTATTCTTTTGCGTCCATTGGAATTTTTTTTAAGAAGACTAATGGATTTTTCATCCTCCAGGACCACCACCTTTAAAAATCAACTTGAAGTTCATCATTGCTTCAGAAAAAATGTATTTATTGAATGCTACGAAGCTCTGAAGAAGTTTCATTTCGACCTCTCGACGCTCGTAAAAGCAACTTGGCTCACGCAATTGGTCCCACATTGTTCTGAAACCGCACAAAACCGAGAACAACAATCAAGGTAAAACAAAAATCAAAGACACAGTTTACGAGGACTCCAGAAATCTTCATAATCCGGACACTTTCAACCTCCAGTAGCACATTCAATAACCTACTCAAATACTCCAAAGATCAATAAAAACAAGCATTATACAACATAGTAGCATACCTTCAACAAACTAAGGAGAAAAACCGTCTCGAAACACCACAGAACTCGCAATATATGATCACAGAAACCCTAACCCTACGGCTTTCTCCATTTCGACAGTCCCTCTCGCACCCTCCCTTCGCTCGCACGCCTGCTCTGAAATTTGTTTTCTCGGGAATCAGTGGAGAAGAGTGCGCAGAAGAGAGAGAGAGAGAGAGAGAGAGTACGAAAAGTGAAACGGCGCCAAAAGATCGGCCACGTCACGCGACGCGTGTTCCTCCACAGTACGGCGTGGATCACGGTTCTGTTTTTATAGATTTAATTTGTTGTGGATTCCAACTTTCTGTAAGCGTGGCATCTTTTGAGCCGTGTTGGCTCCAGAGTTGCCAGAAGTGGCCCAGCTAGTGCGCCAGCTAATCGTCCATGTCACGCTGATGACGTGGCTACCCAGAGATCAGTTGTTAGGTCCCTGCTGAGTTTTTTTTTTTTTTTTGTGGGTTTATCTATTTTTCTTTTTTTTTTTTGGTTGCTTTTTCCTTTGTAAATTTCGACTTTCAACGCCCAGAAGTGAGGCCCCCATTCAACCTAATTAAAATTCCACACAGAAAATTTTTAAAAATAAAAAATAAAGAATGAGTGGAACAAATTAAAGATGAAAGAATAAAAAGAAAAGTAGGCCTAAAAGTTATCCCTTTTTTTTTCATCTTTTTCTCTTCATTTGATAAAAGAGTGGACAAAAAGTGAGTGAAAAATCAGACATGATGGGGAAAAAAAAAAAGCAAAAGGAAAGTGAAAAAGAATTATGCTTGATATTGTAAAATTTGAAAAAAAAAAAAAATTGAAAGGACCAAATTTTGTTTGTTCTTCCATTTAAAATTTAGGGTCAAAAATATTGACTTACTCTAAGGCTCGGCAAAAAAAAAAAAAACAAATTTTTCCTAAAATTTGAATGTCTTTCTCGGACTTCAAGAATTTCAAGAACTTCTCCTAAAATTTGTCAAAAAAAAACAAAAACCTCTCTTTGTCTTTTATAACAAGTAAGGCAAACTTTTTAAGGAGATATTTGTATATTTTTGATAAATTTTAAGTTAAGTCTGTGACATTTTTGAAATTTTAAGAAAGGTCAATGAAATTTTTAAAATTTCAAATGAGGTTTCAATATTTCTCCTTATTAGAAATGAGAGAAAAATATAATAAGATTTATCGTCGTTAGTTCAACTCTAGAGTTTCGTTTGGTGTATTTCGTTTTTATTTTGGTTGTTTTTATATTTTTATCTCCTTTATTAATTATGTTTAGTTTTGTTCATCATAGTTTGATAAATTTGTTTTAACTTGTAACCACGGTATTCCTACGTCAAAAGTGAGGATATATTAATAAATAAATGAAAGTGCCGCCCTCTTTGAGTAAAAAAAAAATATTGTTCTTATATCTTATTAATAATATGTTTTTTTTTCTTTTATGTTTTCTTTACTTCAAGCAAATGAGATGAAGGCGTTGACAAATTTGCTTTCTATTTTCTATATTTAGCTTTTTTGCAGCATCACTATTCAAACATTGACATATAATTCACCTTTAAAAAAAAATGAATTAAGTGGATTGTGCATCAACCCCCGGCTATAAGAGTAGTATATATAGTGGAGTTATATGATATTGTATGAAAAGGAAAAATCATAGATCTCATTTTATTATTAAAAAAAAAGTATATTTTTTTCAAAATTTTTAATTTTTAAATAATTACAAAGAGTTTAACTTGCTTTTAGGATTCTCATTTAAAAGATAGCAAATATAGATTTCTTCTAAATGTGTAAAATATATTTTCACTTTATATTCCTAGATTTCAAAATAATAATAAAAAGAATATTTATTTTTTAAAATCTTTCAATATTGATATAACATAATATTTGGAATCATGGATTTTGGGGATTGAATTTGGAGTTGTGTAAATTTTAAAAAGAAACTTTATACATAATTCACACAAATTAAATTCCTACGGAACCAAGGTCGAAAAGATTGAAAAAATCGATTATTCACTGATGAAAGATTCATCGAAAAGTTAAGAATTCATAATCCTTTTTAGAAATCGAATGGATTCGGTTTTATATATATGCAAGGAATGTAATCAAAAAAGAAAGAAGAAGAGTCTATCTAAATTTGGAAAATCAAAAAACAAGATGACATTTTTTGTAATTATTTAAAAAATTACTAATTTTGCAAACAAATGACTGCAAAACTGTTTATTGTTGTTCATTTATTTTATACAAATATTACAAAAATTTTAAAAAAATTATAACTTTTTAGAAAGTTAAAATGAAAAATAAAAATTATTTTTCACAACTAAAAACACTCATATTCTGTTCATTTCTCTTTCCCACTCTTGTACTCTTTCCTCCTCATTCTTCATTTTGTTTTTTTGTTGGTCAATCATAAAGTCCATTCTAGGCTTGGGCTACACAATGGGAGGTAGCCCATCTCCCATCCCATGTTCCTTTCCACCCTTCTCAGAATTCGAACTCAATACTTCCAATAAGAATATTTCAAGATTTGACCTCTAAGATATCTCTAAAGAGTCGTTCATCATTTATTCATACATCAAACACAACATTAAGTGTTTTTTTTTTTTCTTAATTTAAAGATATGCTATTCAACTACAATGATTAGATTACAAGTCTAACATATCGTTACTAGTTATTTGTTTGGTATGTAAGAATTGAATGATGTATAATGAAATTATTATTATTATTTTTATAATTTTACATACTACATAATTTTTTATTTTGTTTCACAATCAGTTGATTCAATTCTAATTACCAAGCTGGATGGCAGTTTGATTTGGTATTAATTTTATCAATTTGCATTGATTTCAAAGTATCATAGGTAGCATTAGAACTATTTGGTGTATGTATTTTAAATATAAAATTTGCAATATGTAAATTAATAGAGTTGTTGTTTTATAAAATTTAAGGACTGAATTCAAAATATATTCATACAAAAAAGTAATTAATATAGAGTGCAGTCTCTTATATATCAAATAAACCAATTACTCCATTTATGTTAAGTGTCTCTAAATTCATTAATAGTTGAGATTAATATTAGCACACACGCACACACGAGCGCACACGAGTTTAACATAATTGTAATTTATCTGAGTCTCGATTCTTGTCTATTTATAATTATATTGTTGAATGTTATCTTTCCTAAAGAATGCCCCCAATTATCATTTATTTTCTTTTTTTTTAGATCTAAATTAGTTTTATTTTGGGTTGAAATTATGATTTTCGGTTACTATAATTTGGATTATGGATCATATACTCTCTTTGTTCTTTTAGTTTATATGATGATTTTATTTAATTATGGATAATGTAGAAATCTATATAATGATATGTATTAGATTGTGTGAGATAGTTAATAAAATTTTTTAAAAAAATAAATGTGAACAATGATCAGGAAGCGAATTTCGATGATGAAATTCTTTTAAAGAGGGATGAATGTAATAACCCAAAAAAAAATTTAAAAAATTAAAAAATTAAAATTATTAATTAATTAATTAATTAGTTAAACTCTATTAAATTAACGTATTAAATAAAAAAAGAAATAGTATGAAAAAAATTAAGACTAATTATTAATTAATTAATTATTATTGAATTAATTAAATAAATAAATAAATAAAATGAATAGTGTGGAAAAAAATGAAATAAAGATATATAAATATATATATATCTATATATATATATATATATATATATATATTAAATGTAATAGGATGGATTGGATTTCAATTTGAAATCCAATTCCTTCTTCTTCTTCTTCGACGCTTCTCCATCTCTCTCTCTGTAACTCTCTCACGTCCTCGCGTCACTTGCCCCTCCGTCTTCGTCCCTCTCTTCTCAATTTTTCGGTGGATATTTGGCCGATCGAGAAACGGAAGGTACCGTTGGGTTCCTAGTTCCGCTACCAACATTTTTTGAGTGGATTTATCATGGGAGTGGCGTAAGCACCACTCCTGGGCAAAAGTATATTTTTTCTAAATCCTTAATTTTTCCCTAAATATATCGTTAAATCGACGATCAGGTACCACCATGGGGTCTTAGTCGTGATCGTCGTCATTTTGGTGTGAGTAAATTTTCAATTGAGATTTTCTAAATCCCACTCCAAAGCGAGAGTGAGATTTTGAAATTTTGATAAATTGGTTATATTTGAGGGTTTAATTATTTATTTGGAATTTATGGACTTAAGAAATATTAAAATAATATTTTATTTAGGGTTAATTTAATGGAATTAGGATATTTGATTTAGGACTCGAGTGAGCGCCGCAGGTATTTTTCAGGGTCCTTGTTGACGTAGTTCAAAAAACCAAGTAAGGGGAAAAATATATATTAAACAAGATTTTTTATGAATTTAATAGAAAATCAATTGTGTTATATATACGTGTATATGTTTCAGTATGGGTTTAAAATGTCAACCATTTAAATTATATTTTTTTCGAGTTTAGGGCTGTTTATTAGATACGTATATGCGAAAATGAACTGATGAAAGTGGAAAATATTTTCAGGATAATTATGTAAAATGAAAGGTATTTTCAGTATATAAACGTTAAATGTTGGTTGACTTATTTTACAGGCAATGTATGACTTCTGTTACTAAATTGTGTAGCATGAGTAAATGTAAGTTTTATGCAAATATATGTTAAATGTATAAGATGCAGACTAAGTAAATAAAGCATTAATAAAGAAATATGATATGAACCATGCTACTTGTATATATTAATGCAACCATGTAAATGTATAACAGTTGAAAAATGTTTGGTAAAATAGTTGAAAGATGTTGGGTAAAATAGCTAAAAGATGTTGGGTAAAACAGTTAAAAGATGCTAGGCATGTAATGAAATGAAATGAAAATAAATAAAATGAAAATGAAGTATGAAATGTGAATAATGTAAAATGGGAAAGAGTCACTTAAAGTGAAATGAAATGAAATGTTAAAGTTATGAACATGAACATAGGTGAATGATTGAATAATGATAGAAAGAATAATGTATTATAATATTAGAAGTATCTATACTCGTAGAACATGTTACGATTGGGCAGGACGTACTCTTCGTCTGAGGGTTTGCTGAAAAAGGCGAGTGCGCTAGTAACTTCAGATGTGGCAGTAGCTGCATAACGTACTAAGGCAGAGGGAACCTACTTGTATGGGCGGATAGATTTCCCTATCCTTGGGGCATTCGCTGGTAAACCTTTATTTGAACCGTGTGAGTACGAGATCAATCTAATACTTGAGGGATTACTGAGTAAGATGAGTGCCCTAATATGCTTCAATTGTGACCTTCGGGTTGCAGGGCAGATGAGTGCTACTTGTATGTGCGGGTAATCACCCCTATTATTGGGTAATCTCATGAGTTAAATCTTTTACATGTTATTGATTAGGTTTAGAGAATGATTTCAAAAATTATGTTAACAATTTTTAAATGTTAAATAATATGTTGTTATATAAACTCATGTTAGTCACATGCTATTTTAATATATTGTTTCTTTCATTACTGAGATGTGTTTCACTCAAATATGAATTTATCTTTTTTAGGATTTCCTTGAGATCGAGCTTAGAGAACTCAATGTTTTATAGCATTTTTGAAAAATAGGAAGAGAAAATAGTATATTTTTATGTTAATTTTGAGATGTATATTTTATGTTTTATGTATTGAAGTCTTCAGATAGGTGAATAGTTGTGAATACTGATATTTTTGGAGACATGTATATATTTGATTACAGGTGGTGAATAGTTCATTTGGATTATGGATAGGAACAGTAAACTTTGGTATTATATTTATAGAAATTATATTTATATTTTCCACTGCGTACATGATATTAGTATGTGGATTATCAGATAAATGAATCAATTAGTGGCACCCCGAACCCACATAGAGGGTCGGGGCGTTACATTTATATTTTTTTAAAATATATGTTTATAAACCGTTTAAAAAAGAATTCATGCAACCAACCCCATTGCGTCTAGTGAATTTTTCACAAATATATGAAAAACCATGAATATAGAAAACAACAAAAACATATTTTCTAACTCTTCCATATAATTTTTTAAAAAAATTATATTTTCAAAAGTATTTTTTTTTCACATATGAATAAAGCCAATGCCTTCTATTATTTTCAAAATCTTTTAAAATAAATGCTAGAATACTGAAAAATAAGTTTAATTTTTCGTAATTCTTGTAAAATGAAAATGGAAATTGGAAAATATTTTCCCCAATCAAACAAGCACTTCAATTTCCCTAATGTATCTTCTCTCCACTAAAACCATGCCAAGTAAGTTTGAACGGGTCATGTTACTTGGTTGCTTCCTCCCATCCACTGCCTTCGGGGCTTTTCAACTTCCCATCCGTTAACATATGGCTAGGGCAACAAACCCACCATCTAACATAACCAAACCCTGAATTGAAGGGTGAAATATAATACAGCTATACTCCAACTTCACTCGTAGCAATAAAAGAGAACAAACACAAAAGGTTCAATTGGGCTTCAGGGCTTTACATAGAACCAACGAATATGAAGATGACAATGAAAATGTGTGCCTCTCCTCTCTCTCTCTCTGTCTCTCACACACACAATTTTTTCAAAGAAATAAATGTTTTGAATCTTCAACACAAGATTTCCCTACCCTGTGAATGATGTTTCTCTATTCCATGGAGCCAAGTAATCAGTGACAACTATTTCGCCATACAAGGCAAAAAAAAACCTCATCCAAAAGCCAAAAAGAATTGAAATGGCGAATTATATCACATCATAGCATTTTAAATGAATAGAGCACCCTGCAGTTTTTCAAAATATACTGTAAATGATTGTTATGCTGCCTGCATCCAGAGCTGTCACCAGAGTCACTGCTATTTGTTTGTAAGCTTTCTATTCTCATAACACCTCTTGCAGCAAGCAGCAGCAGCTGGAATAAGCATATCCTGTCTTCACCTCAACAGGCATCTCAAATTATGCAGGAAAAGAATGCCTTTCACAACTATATAAGCCGATGAACAAACCTACTCAAGTCATACAGCTGCACATACCGCACCTGAAATGTTTAATTGATAATTTTAAAAAATCCACCAGCTAGACTATCATTAAATTTAACTATTCCTAAAAGTCTAAAGGGAAAAAAGTGGTAGTCCTCAAAGTGACAAAATGTAAAGTTCCAAACTTACCATTCACTATACATTCATTCAAAATGAAAATTCCATTTATACCCCTAAATTCAAGTTTGAATGTTCCATTCACTTGCCTCTTCAGATTTCAGCGATCATCTGTTTTCCAAATCAATTTACAATTGTAACTGTTGCAAAACCCTTCAACTTCTGCTATCAACTCTACGCATATCGTGGTAGCCTAAACATCAGCAATGGAAGCCCAAACATTTTAGGTGCTATGTAGGTTTGCCTAGGCTATGGATGATCATTTTTTCTATATGCCTATGAATGGGCATGAATGATCTGATAATGTACCCACTGTTGGAGAAATCTAATGGTGATCACTATCTTCAGCCACCAGGAAAGCTCAACTTCTGTGTCTCCAGACGAGTGGAATATAGGTTAGTTGAATTACCTTATGATTGTGAATATGTGCTTCGTTTGCAACAATATTTAATTCAAATTTATTTGTATGCAATTTTCAATTTTCAAATTCCCCGATTCAGCTAAATGTAGTCTTAAATTCTTAACTTTTCTGTCAAGTTTCTGTCTCTATGAAAAAAAATGGCCTCCCTAATATTGAATCTCTTCAATCCAATCTAAGAAACATGTATAATGCTGAAATAGCAAAATACCAATAAAAGGAAGAAAACAGTCTTCATGCTATTTCGAAGTGCTCAGCATAAGTTTCCCCCCAAACCCACTTTCTCCCAATAAACACATTGAATAGAGTTTGAGCTCTTAAAAGTTACATATTTGAAGCTTTTAAAAAGATTAAAATTCACTTCTTTCTTTAAAAAGTAATTCTATTAATTTTTTCCGCCAATTAGGTACATATGAATAATTAAAGAATCCAACACTTTTTTTTTTAAACATATGAATAAACTCAATGTTCTCTCTCTTCAAGATTTTCCTATCTTTTCCTTTCTTTTATAAGACTGATGGTTCTATATGCCATTCTGTCAGAAGCATACACTGTTTCTCCCTTTCCATTAGTATCCAGATAATAATAAGCGAATGACCTAATTCATTCAACAGAATTTGTGAAAAATAAAAATAATAATAATAATGTGAGATGAAAAAAGATATAATTCTCCATATAGAAGATCTAACAGTCCACAAATAAGCTATTTATGAGCTGCTTCTATTTTTTTTTTATAACAATTTATGAGCTTCTTCTTTATTTCATAAGGAACCTAAATAAGGGACTGGGAAGATGATGTATTCATTCTCACAAAGAAACAGCATCATCTTTGTCTGATCTTCATCCCTGGTTTTTAAATTAGTTATGCAACTTATGCTTCTTAAAGATGAAAAGGAACGTAGACTTGTTTTCAAGAAACTACTGATGTGGTCAAAACACAATTATTTTTTAGAAGCATATTGTAATGTGACATCTGACACACACACTGCCCAGGTATATAATCCCAGAAACTGATAACTGAGTGATCCAAGATCAAGGAAACAGACTTCCATCTAAATTATGACGTCTTCTAAAGTTTTTCCAAAGAAGAGCCCAAGGATTATAGCCACTGACATGGAGTTTAGAAAATGGGAACTGTTGCAAGTTCCAGAAAAGCAAGGTCCCTTGGAGAGGAACACTGCAGCCCTGTGGTGGCAATATAGGTAAACCCCTTTCAATATGCCAACTAAGTTGTCGCATGTGTCTCAACAATTCATGGATTCAACCAACAACATGCATATTCCCCTGTTCCAGTAAAAATCCCATTTTTTTTTGTTGTGTGTGTGTGTGAGTGTGTGTGTGAGAGAGAGAGAGAGAGAGAGAAACCGGATGACCAAGAGGAGCAGCAAAACTTGCTTTCATCTATATGCATCGCATCAAGTCCTATAAACCATGACCCAGCACTAACATCATCGTGGGCAAATGTTCGAAGAATTGACCTACAAAGCCAAAGGGAAAGACGGTCAATTAAATCACCTACATCTACATGCCTTTGCAAAACCCAAATGCAAAAGGAAAGAAAAGAGAGAAAAAACCTGTTTATTGAAATAAACTGGGCTAGAGCTTGTGAAATGGCATATATCTCACCCGAAGCGTGACGAAAGTATCTGTTGGTGAACAACAAAAAAAGTTTGTTTTGTTGGTGTCTTATTACGTGCATGGGCATCAATTAATGAATTCTTAAAACTGAATAATCAGCAGTTACATTGACAATGAATGGTAGTAAAGTACAGTCAGCAAATGATTGACTATATAACTGAGACTTGGTTCACAACAATGATAGTCACACAGGGGAGGTTGCACCACTGTGACCTGGACATCAACATCCAAGACACAGAAACGGCCTCTCTGTACATAGGTAAGGCTGCATACATCTAATTGTACCCAGTCCCCAATCCCCATAGCGGTAGGAGCCTCATGCATTAGATTCCCCATCATTTCTTCACTCATCTGATTTTTTTAATTTGTTTTTTGGCAAGGAATAGTGACTGCTGCTAAGGGAATAAGCTGGCTTCTCAAAAGAGCATGAAAGTTTACTGTATCGGCGCTTGGGTACGGTGTCAACTATGCGAGGGTTCCTGCATCATTCTGGACGTGGGCAGGTAAAGACGTTAGTTCAAGAAACTAGGATTAGATTAGCAACTTGGAATATAGGGACACTTACGGGTAAAAGCATGGAAATTGGGGATACAATGATTAGAAGAAGAATTAATATAATTTGCCTTCAAGAAACTAAGTAGGTGGGGGAGAAAGCTAGAGAAATCGATAAATCAGATTTTAAACTTTGGTACACTGGAAAAGAAAAACATAAGAATGGAGTAGGCATTATTATAGACAAAAACTTAAAAGATAGCGTTGTGGATGTAATTAGTAAGGGATAGAATTATAAAAATCAAAATGGTATTAGGACAAGAGATAATAAATATCATTAGTGCTTATGCTCCTCAAATTGGCTTAGCAGAAAATCTTAAGAGACAATTTTGGGAAGATATGGATAGTATTATACAAGGCATACCAGGAACTGAGAAAATATTTATAGGAGGAGATCTGAATGGACATGTTGGAAGAGATAATAAAAATTATGAAAGGATACATAGAGGATATGGATATGGAGACAAAAATGAGTCTGGGGAGATGATCTTAGACTTTGCTATGTCATATGATTTTAGTATAATGAATACTTGCTTTAAGAAGAGAGAAGAACACTTAATAACCTTTAAAAGTGGACAAAATAGAAGTCAAATAGATTTTTTTTTAACTAGGAGGGTAGATCGTGTATCATGCAAGGATTGTAAAGTTATTCCAGGTGAAAGTCTAACCACACAACATAGAGTCTTAGTGTTAGATATATGCATTAAAAAATGGAAGAAAAAGGATAAAATAAACCAGTGTAGGAGAACTAGATGGTGGAACCTAAAAGGAGAAAATATAATAAAATTTAAAGATAAAATGATCAAAGATGAGGATTGGACCTTAGAGGATGGGATAGATTCAAATACTCTTTAGAATAGATTAGCTAGCTCTATTAAAAAATAACAAAAGAGATTTTAGGCGAATCAAGGGGAAGATTCTCAAATAGCAAAGAAAGTTGGTGGTGGGATAAAGATGTACAAAAAATCATAAAGACAAAAAGAATTTGGTATAAAACATGGAAAAAATGTAGAAACAGCAATAACTTTGAAAAATATAAGGAGGCAAGAAAAGATACAAAAAGGGCCGTTAGTGAAGCTAAATATAGATCATTTAATAGTTTGTATGATAGATTAGGTACAAAAGAAGGGGAAAGAGATATATTTAAACTTGCTAAAGCTAGAGAAAGGAAGAACAAGGACTTAGGAAATGTAAAATGTATAAAAAGTGAGGATGATGAGGACGAAGATATTAAAGAAAGATGGCGAAGTTACTTTAGTAAGTTGTTTAACGAAAACCAAATAGAAGGCTTAAATTTAGAATTGTCAAATGAGGAAAAGACTAAAAATATAAGATTTATTCGAAAAATTAGAGTTAACGAAGTTAAGTTTGCACTAAAAAAGATAAAAAATGGGAAAGCTATGGGACCAGATAACATCCCAATTGAAGTTTGGAAATGCTTGGGTGATAACGGAATTATATGGTTAACTAATTTATTTAATACAATTGTAAAAACTAAGAAAATGCCAGATGAATGGAGGAAAAGCACTTTAATATACAAAAATAAAGGAGATATTCAAACTTGTAATTATTATCGTGGAATTAAACTTATGAGTCATACGATGAAACTATGGGAAAGAGTAGTTGAACAAAGATTAAGGTTAGAAACGAAGATCTCAAAAAATCAATTTGGTTTTATGCCTGGGAGATCTACCACAGAAGCTATTTATCTTTTAAGAAGATTAATGGAAAAGTTTAGGGAAAAGAAGAGGGACTTGCATATGATATTTATTGACCTTGAGAAAGCATATGATAGGATACCTAAGGAAGTTCTATGGTGGGTTTTAGAAAAAAAGGGTGTATGTTGTAGGTATACCGATGTCATTAAGGATATGTACGATAGAGTAATGACTAGTGTAAAGACTATAGATGGAGAAACTAGAGAATTTCCAATTACCATAGGTGTACATCAAGGATCTGCTTTGAGTCCTCATCTTTTTGCTTTAGTGATGGACCAATTGACTAAGAGTATTCAAAAGGAGGTTCCATGGTGTATGTTGTTTGCAGATGATATTGTATTAATTGACAAAACTAAAAATGGAGTAGAGGCTGAGTTAGAATTATGGAGAGAAGCTTTGGAATCTAGCGGCTTTAAGATAAGTAGAAATAAAACAGAATATATGAAATGTAATTTTAGTATTGATAGGAGGAATATTGGAGACAAAGTTAAAATTAATGAAAAAGAAATAAATAGCACTTGTAGATTTCGATACCTTGGGTCTATTATGCAAGCTGAAGGAGAAATTGAAGATGATGTAATGCGTAGAGTTAAAGCAGGTTGGGTAAAATGGAGAAGTTCTTCAAGTGTTCTAGGTGATCGTAGAATGCCCTTAAAATTGAAAGGGAAGTTTTATAGGACAACTATAAGACCAACTATGCTATATGGATCAGAATGTTGGGCGACGAAGAAACATAATATCCAAAAAGTAAAAGTTGCCGAGATGAGGATGCTTAGATGGATGAGTGGTATAACATTAAAAGATAAATTAAGGAATGAACATATTCGTGGTAAGTTAGGTGTAGCTCCTATAGAAGATAAAATAAGGGAAGGACGACTCAGATGGTATGGACACTTTCAACGTAGGCCTTATAGTGCACCTGTGAGGAAGAGTGACTTAGTTACTGTGGGGGGCAGTAGAAGGGGTAGGGGTAGACCTAAAATAACTTGGGAGGAGATAGTGAGTAAGAATTTAATGTCTTTGAATCTATCAAAAGAAATGGTCCATGATCGCATAAATTGGCGGAAAATGATTCATATAGCCGACCCCACTTAGTGGGACTAAGGCTTGGTTTTGTTGTTGTTGTTGTTGCATCCAAATCCATAAGAAATTTATCAGAAGTTCAAAATTTTGTTCAGCTTCAAATATTAAAACAGTCATTGAGCATGTCTCCTAAAATGGGCTCGATCAATGCAACACCATAGAGAATATAGTTCCACAATTATTTAAACCATAGAACCATAACAGAAAATATAGTCCCACGATTGTTTAATATCTTCTACTAACTATAGAAAACAATATGTGGTTTACTCACGTTTTTTTGTCACCAAATTTCCACCAGTCTGGTTCATACCATTTGTGAGACCTACGGACAAGCATATATTTTTGTTAGAAAGAATGGAAACTTAATTTAATTTGGAACTCATTTTCTGAACAAGTTATCTTCTAATAAACATTTGGCATTGACTCACGGCTCAGAGAAAACTTCGCCTGATTTCATGCATCCGATATAAACACGAGGTTTGTCCAAATGAGGAGTGAGTGTTGCCCCCAAGGCATCTGTTATAAGAAGACAAAGCATAAGACTGCTAGAACTATAAGAAAACAACTACTCAGTGGGTTTCACAGCCACAAAAAACCCCAAACAGGCCAAGTTAAAACTGCCCTTAATTTAATTCATGCAAAGTTCTAGATGAGGCAAACCAGATATTTCAAAATATAAATGAGACCTCAATCTCCTTCTAATATCACCCACTTCTTCTCACCACTTATGCCTTCATTTCCTCTACACTGCAACCTGACCCTAACTGGAGTTATAAATTCCTCTTTCATTACTCTCCCCTCCATTACTGCCCTCTCTCGAAAAAATTACAATATTTTTTCTTTTAAGTAAAAAACAGAAAAATATATTGATTCAAATTGAATTCATTTCATTTTGAAGTGCATTAGCCCTTATGCTTTGAATCTGACATCACCATCCTCAAGAGTCTCATGTAAGGACATAGATAATTCTTTTAAAAAGAAGCAAAATTCAAAATTAAAGGCAGAGAGAGAGAGAGAGAGTACAAAATGTGGCTTTTAGGGAAAATGTCATGGAAATTATTGCAACAAATCATATATAAAATAAAAATAATACGTGCAAGGATGAATAATATTACAAGTTGCAGGTCTTCACTTTGATTTTCTGCTTTCAAATTAAGGACCTCTATTTTTTTTTTATGCAATGCAATTAGTTGCCATGCAGCACATAGAGAGAGACAGAGAGAGAGAGAGCTAATAAAATGTGATTTTTCTCACCAAAAATCATGGAAGTTATAGCAACAAATCAAATATGAAAGATATACATACAAGGATGCATGACATTTCACAAATTACAGGTCTTCAAATTGATTTTCTGTTTTCAAATTGGAAAGGGCTTCCATTTTTTTAAATGCAATGCAATTGATTGCCATGCAGCACACTAGATACAGACAATCACATATACACAAAAATAAAAATTTTAAAAATTATTAGCAATGAATTTTTAGTCTAAAGATACAAGGCAGGCACTGGGAGACTGGCTTTAGGAGGGAGAGTGGGGTTGGCGATGCATAAATGACACTAAATAGAGTTTTGCCCACTCAACGCATGGGAGGGTTGGGTTCTCGGATTGAAGTTAGCAACTGTGTAGCTGGTGCCTTTGAGATCCGGCAGAAAATCCTTCTGTTACATCTCAAGTATTAACCAGAGCTTGTACAAGTTCTATCTCTTGGCCCTCAAAATTTGTTTCTCTATTATGAAATTATGAATTAATCCCCCACATTTTTTTAAGCAGGTCCCATTTTTAATTATTTTTGGCATAGATGTGCAAATGTAAAATTCTAGCTCCTCTTCCAATATTTGCAAACAGTGCTGTCAAATTTAGTCAAACATGTATGCAAAATCTTAAACCAACGCAACTCAACTTTTAACTGTATCAAACTTAATCCCAAAATATCATATGAGCACAAATGCAGAGGAGGAGGAGGAGGCAGCAGCGGGGAGAGGAGGGACAAATAACATAAGTGAAAACCAAAAATGAAAACCAAAAACCAGAAACATAAACTAAAAACTAGTAATCTGTTCGATTAATATTTATAAAATTAAAAATAATTAAAAAATTCTCATTTTCGCCTTTGAATCAAACAATATTAAAAAATATGATTAAAATTATAAAATTGAAATATAATACACATTAAAAATACATTAATAAAAATAGAAATTATTATAATTATTTTACTTAATTATTATTCTTTCAAAATTTGCTTTACAGAAAAAATTTTATTGGACATAACAATTGAAAAATAGTAAAACTATTTTGTAATTGACTTTTTTATTATTATATTTTGAAATTTATGTATGTTGTTATTTTAATTATATTTAAATTCATATGATTACTTTATTTTTTTTTAATCTAAAGCGTATAAAATGAATGATTTAATTCAGAAGAAATATTTCTAAATATTAAAATTTCTGGCAATAGGTTGCCAAAACAATTGAAAATCATAAAATATAGTTTTTAATTTTTTTCACAAACGGATGAAAATTGACAATAGAAACAGATTGGTAACACAGACAAACACGTTTCTATAACCTGTTTCTTCATTGTGCAAAAAGAGAAACAAAAAACAAAAAATAACAATGATACCAAGCAGGCCCTAATATTCCAATAGAAGTCCCATATGCTACACAAATCTTCTTCTTTTCACAATATTAAATCAAATTGGGCATACGGTCATACAAAGTCAGAGGGAAAATGATGTTAATTAAAACAAAATTTCTCAATAAATCATACCTGCTACACGCTACAAGGATTTTTTTTTTCACATATAGTAGCACAGAGAAGAAGTATACTATTCATTACCTAACAATCAATAAGGACTACATACCAATATTAACATAGACATTATCATTGACCTTTGTGTAGAACTCAGCATCCCACTTCTCCACTGCATAACTGAAGAATAATTTTATCTTCTTTGGATGCTCCCTAGGTGCCTCCACATGATCATCCTGTTGGAGGGGAACAAGAAAGAAATCACATGCTAACATTTTTGACAGATTGGAAACTCAACTGTGTTAAGTATGCTATATAAACAATGTGGTATGTGGACTTGGGTTGAGAATTGGTCACTATACAAATTATGATCATTTCTCATTGTAAGGTAGAAGACTGTATAAGCTAAATTATATAATATGGCTATGCTGTTCCTCACACACAAGCATGTGCCAGTGAAAGCTAAAAGGTACTAAAATAATGTGTTCTGGAGGTAGCTGCTCTTAGCTTAATTAGTAGGTCTCCAAATACAATTTTTCTGAACAGAAATAGGCAGTTTATTAGAAAAACAGTTTAGTCCTCCCAGTAAAGCCACTTATTCAAGGAATCATCTTTCAGTTGCATAAAACAAAACAAAAGTTTAAGCTCTTTAACGAATAAGATTAAGCTCTTTAACAAAGCAAAATTTTAAACTTTTCCATGGTTCTTAAAATAAATTCAACTAACTATTCAACGTACAAGAACAATGAAGTCATTGGTCTCCTTATTTTCAATTTCGATGTCCCTGTCTGAGCTGTCTCCGCGATTCGCACTGCAAGAAGCACATTAAAATTAAATAGGCAAAGAACTGCACATAATTCTCTACTACAATATCAGATGGACTAGATAGAGACCTTCTTCCTATTACAAATCGTATGACAATGCCCTTTTGATCCTCCAATTTCTTTAAATTTGAACCTGCACATCACATATCTAGGTTACTAAAATGAGATATAACATATAAGTATATTTCTAAAGCTATGATTGTTGAAAAATAAATCATGATCAAGCAAAATATTCCGTATAACTAGCAATATAAATCTGTTAGGAGTAACCAACTTTTTGATTCAAAGATAGAGTACAATTGGATTTTGGAAATATTGAAAAGAAAAGAGTTTGAAACTGCTTTGGAAAGGACTCCATTTTCAAGCAATGACATAAGGTTAATCAATTGTTCCTTTTTATTTTTTTTTTCCCCCATATATCAGCATAAAACTTCTACTATAAGAAAGGAAAACATAGTGAAAAAAACCAAACACGTAATTATATCTCACCGATAAAGTATTAGAAAGTTGTATGTAGGCATCACATCTTGAAACTCCTTAAAATTGTTTTTACACTACACTAGCGGGGCAAAACACCAATGGCTAATCATTAAGGTTCTGTAGTTTGTACATGGATGGGCCAAGTGCCAACCTCCTGCAAACACAACTACTATTGCCCACTGAACCGAACTTGTACAATAAGGTTTCCCAACTCATATTTCCAGGAATCCTCAAAGATTACTTCAACAAATCTATTAGTTAACCCACATAATTTGTCATAAGAAATATATATCCCAAATTTCATTTTCCATCTTTTTGTTTAACCCACACAATCTTTACACCCAAATCAGTGTTCCACACAAAGCTGGCATCAGCTTCTATGTGCATACATGAATCATTTTATTGAATTCTTCATTCTTCATTAGTTCATTTTATTCAAATGGACATACTAGTAATGCCTTTCCTACCATCATAGCATTTATCCATCCTAAAATTCTCATGTTGCCATCCTCAATCACATGTTTCACGATCATATTGCTCCATATATTGTTTTTGACTTTATTAACACCTCCTTCAGTTCTATTCTCCATCAAAACATTGAGCATCTTAAAAAGAAAGCACCGCATCCCAACTTTAGCTATTGCTATTATATAAGCTTCATTCTCCTGGTTAGTTCCTCATATGTAATAAAACAACCAAGACAATAGAAATGACTTCTCCAGGGCATCTCTACCACACTGGACTCATGCTTCTTCAGCTCACATGTCATTACATTTTTTTTTTCTTTTTTTGCTTGATTTTCAATGTATTTCCTCAGATGGACCTTATATCCCCAGCTATGGAACTAGCAGTCCACTCATAATGGTCCAAATGACGATTACATTGGTATAGGGGTCACTATATATGTTCGATTATGCAACAAATAATGGGGATGCTCACAAGGAGGAAGAGTACCTGCTGGCATCCATGCCCTACGAATTGCATCTCTGTTTTTCTTGTGACCAAAAGTCGTAATGATTCCTATGACAATGAGATTCTTTTTCTTAGAAGGAGTCCCAATGTTATTTGAGAGGCGCTTTGGAACCAAACCTTCCTGCTTAGCTTCACCCAGCTCCATCTCAAGGGCTGTTAACTTCTTCTTTTGTTCCCTAGAAAATGAAAGAGCCACCATGACCCCATTTCCAAATAAAATAGAATCCTTAAAAAAAATAAGCCGACATCAAGGATAGCGAGAACTAACTTACCTACAGGCTATGATTTTCAATGTGTCATCAACAGATATGGCAGACTTCCCCTGAAAATATATATATATTAAATATCTAGATAATCTTCTTATTTAATGACTTTCCCAAAAAATACAAAACAAAACAAAAACAAAATATGTACATACAGGATATGAAATGCAGAGAAATAAGTGACAATAGTAACAAGAAGACCCAAACTCTTACCCATGTATTATAAGTAGGTGACCATCAAAGAATGCATCCTTAATTACAACACGATAACCAAAAGAGAAGGTCTAATTGCTTGAGACTAAATGGTTTATTTAACAGTCATTCCACTCATTCGTATGTGACCCATCTAATGACATGTAGGTTTCCCACCGATCTAGAATCAGCAGAAAGTACAGTAGTACTTCATAACATCTAAATTTGTAGTCCAACATGGACACGCCATCACAATCACCAAAATAAAGTAGCAGAAATGGCACTGGCGATAAAAATGCAATGGACCAAGCGAACATTTGGATGTCCAATTGAAATTGGATTGCTCCAAAGTACATTTGTATGCCAAGTAAAAGAGATGGAAACATTCCATTCCACTCATTCGTCTATGACCCATCCAACCAAAGGTAGGTTTTCCATTGATCTAGGATCAGTAGAGAGTACAGTAGAAATTCACAACATCTAAATTCATAGTCCAACAGGAACACACCAACAAAATCATCAAATAAAGTAGAAATGGTACTGTGGATAAATAAGCAGTGGACAGAGAGCATATTTGGACATCCAATTGAAATTGAATTGCACCACAGTACATTTGCACCCCAAGTAAAACAGATGGAAACATTCCACTCCTAAAGGCAGATCAGGCGCACGAAAATCCTCTTCTCCACAGAAAGAAAATGGTGTATCCATTTGGGAGCAAAAATTTCAAACTCAGATTTGAATTTGCAACAACTTGAATTAAGCTCACTACAATTTTTATTAAATTTTGTTCAAATCGACGATAATCTCAAACAAAAGTTTGAACTCCAAATCCCAAAAACACAGTAAATCCCAACAAAGAAAGAGTCCCCCACCAAAATCTGAACAAAAAGCGAATGACTGAAATAAAAAACCCAAAAAAATATACCGACTATAGATTTGATTACCTGGCCAGTCCTCCTATCAAGCTCTTTAATCAAGTAAACCCTGCTCTCTGCGTCCATCCATAGCCTACGGAATAACAAAAAGCACATTTCACCAAACATTAATCAATTAAAACCTTCTAAACTGAATATAAACATAAATTTAGCAAATCCCGACTCCAGTAACAACCGGAGCGGAAAAAGAAAAACAAAGTGGCAAAGACAAGAACACAAAATTGCAATAGACAAAGAGAGGAATGGAGTGTGAACTAACCGACCGGCGACGTAGATCGCAGCCATGGTCGCGAACATCGCGAGTGAGAGAGACGAAATCGGTGATCGAAGAGCGGAACCAGTTAGCCGGTTCTGCGAAGCCCGGCTATTCATCGCTTCTCCGTGATCGCAACAATTCCCTAGAAATGGAGAAGAGAGAGAGAGAGAGAGAGAGAGAGGAACAATCTCGCCGCCTTGGGTTCGGATTTGGAAGAGGAGGTTGGTTAGTGAAATGAAAGAAGACGTTGCAACAGATATTTCAACGTGCTGCGGCTTAAAAAGAAAAGTAACGGGAAAATTTTTCTCTCCTCCCAATCAGGGGGAGACTCTCTGTTTCCGTTTTCTGCGGGCTCGGTAAAAAAATATTCACCCGCTGTAAAAACCCCGAGAAGAACGGGGGACACAAAAAAGCACACCATTTTCACTTTTTTACCACGAAAACGCTCCACATCGTTGGCCCACCACCACGGTAGGACCCACTATGGACTCTGATTAAATAACATCACTTTTTTGTTTGGCTGAATAAATATAAAAGTAAAATAAGGGTCTTTGGATTGCCTCTGAGTCTAAGTCCTCAATTTTAATTTACTATAATTTTAAATTTAAAAATAAAGTTAAATTATAAAAAAAAATCAAGAATTTTTTAACTATTAAATAATAAATAATGAATAATATATTTGTTAAAATATTATACATTATTCAAAACATGCATTTATTACATTCAATTCTTATACATTTTAGATTTTTTTTTTATAATGCCCTCACACAATTTAATATATATTTACTTTTTTGAGAAAAAAACACAATAATTAATAGATACATAAATTAATTTAATGTTTTGCTTAAAAAATATCATAAATAAGGTAAATTAATTTATATTCTTCATTCAAAATCACATGAATTGTAAGGTAGAAACTACCGGTTGACTTGACATATTTTAATAATTGTATAAATGACATTCTCAATAATTTTATAAATATGAACTACAAAATCTTCGTGTTGCTCCATACATTAAGTTCGAGTGAGAAATAGAGTTTTCAAAAAATGCTAATATTTTCCTCTTAATCATTTATTTGGATTTTGTTTAATCAAATGAATGAGTAAATCGTCAAAAATCTCATATATTGTACAAGTCTCTACTAGTAATTATAGGAGTCAAGTCCCAAATTCATGTATGTATGGTACAAAACATATCTAGTTTACATACATTGAATTTTTAATAATTTTTTTTTGCATATATTATGTTAAACTTTGAAGTACACATTATACAAAGAGCTATGTATTTAATGCATAGGAGGAGGAGGCGGGTCTTTTTTTCTTAAAAATATTGCCTTTTTAGGAGAGAGTTGATGCATGCACCTAGTATATATATATATATATATATGTTAATAATATATTTTTATATTTCAATTACAAGTGAGTTTAACATCCCCTTTTAAATTAATTTTTCATTTTAAAAATAAAAGTCGGGCTTAACGCCTTTGCTAATATATTAGAGTTTTCAAAAGGTTAATTTTTAATTTTTTTGTTCATTTTTTAAAATTACGTAAAATTGAAACTTTAAAAGTTAAAAATTCATTTTTTTTCTAACAAATTATTTTATTTTGTAGGTCTCCGTAGTTATTTTCAAGTATCATGAAATTATACAAGAGAATTTGTTTTTTCCTTTTATAAGCTCTATTTGAATACTAAAAATATATAATAATTTTGGTCATTTAGCAAAAAAATTGCTTCTTAAATTTTAGGATATATGTTTCATCATTATTATATCATGTAATTCTTTTTTTACTTTGTTTTGCATGTAAAAAGTCAAAATTGTTGTTAGACATATTTTTACCATTTCAAACTGCTCCAAATCACTCGACAGTCAGTTTTGAAAAAAAAAAAACAAAAAAACTCATAATGACAAGGATTTTGCCTCGATTTTCTTGTCTAAAGTCAAAATCATTATTAGACCTCTTGTTACAATTTTAAATTACTCAGAATCACTTGATACAATCAGATTTGGTGGAAATAGTGCATAAAAGCCCAAAATGATACGAGTTTTGCCTCAATTTATGTGCATGAGGTTAAAAACACTGTTAAATCTTTTCATACTATTTCGAATTGCTCTAAATCATCTAATGTAATCAGAGTTGGCAAAAAGAATGTAGAAAACTTCAAAGGATATGAGTTTTACCTCAATTTATATGCACGCAAATTGGATCGAATTAGCCGATACAGTTAGAATTGGTAAAAAATAAGTAGGAATGCCCGAAATGATGGAGGTTTTGTCTCATTTTGCATGCATAAAGTCAAAATTGCTACCACTCCCCCACTTTAATGTTTTGGATTGTCCCAAATCCCCTGGTACAATTGAAAATGGTAAAAACAAAGCAGAAAAAGACACAAACAAAAGGTAAATATGAGAAAATGTAAAAATGTTTACCAAGCTTCGTTTTGGTCATTCGATCAAAATGGTCATCGACAACTGAGAAAACACAAAAAATGTGCAACAAATATATATATATATATATATATATATATATTCATACTATAAAATAGGTAAAAATTATAGGGACAAGCTAATGAAATAAAGATATCTACATAGCATATCACACAATTACTCAAAAAAAAAAAACACAAATAAAGGGAACACATACAAGTGACTCTACTCTCAAAGTGTCCTTAGCAAAGTTATCAAATTGTCAATGTTGGATTTTGTCTGGGGCGTCGATGAAAAGGGAATGATGGTCTGTAGCACCCCAGAAAATTATAGGCATGGAAGTATAAATCAATCAATTACAAAGTTCCAAACTACTAATTACTACCTCAATCAATTTTTAATTAATCAACCCAATAAGTAATTTTAAATGTCTTTATCAAGCATACAATGTTACCCAATTATTCAACCATACACCAATTTTTCAACTCATATGCAATATGAATACGCATAATTTAAAGAGAGATAAGGGTAAGAGAGATGCAAACTCGATTTTACGATGTTCGGCCTACCCCAGCCTACATCCTCGCCTTGAGTAACCCACTCAAGAATTCCACTAAATAATTCGCTCATTTAACTAGAACGGAGCTTCCCTTACAACCTGCTGCTTACAAGAGGCGTAACTTCCTCCTCAATCCCGGTTCACAACCCGAACCGTGTATACAAAATGAAATTTCAATTTTTGCAAAAACTCAAATGTTTCTACACAGAGCTAGTGAGTACAAGATAAATCCTAACACATAATCATATGTTAAATGTTTAAAACTCTATGTGTATGTACCAATATGATTTTTATATTAAGAATTATATGCTTCACAAATATACCCTTTAATCAATATCAAAAATATTTTTTATAAATAAATGATTTGGAGAACTTAGGGTTTGATTTTCGAATACTTTATGCAAAAGTATAAAACAAGATCCTTTTTAAAATAAACTAGAATAATACGTGGATCTACGTTCTTGCTATCAAATATTTTGCAAGATTAAATCTTTAAATAAAAAATATGACTTTAAATATTCCAAAGACTAAAACTCTATGTTTAAAAGATATTCACTCAAGAATATGTATTTAGACGCTCTAAGAATTTTCAATCAAATAGTTTTCGTAATAATCAAATATTAAGTCTTTAAAAGAAATTATAAACTTGAATATCACAAATATTCAACCTTTTAGCGAAAATCCTTTCTCAAATAAAACTTATCAAGTAATAACACACGGATTTTGCTTGTCAATAAAAATAGTAGATAAATGAGTAAGAGAGATAGAAAATCTTTGAAATATATATATATATATATATATATATATATATATATTGATGCCACAAACAATCACTAGTTTATCAAACCTCAATCACCAAAGATCGCTTGCAAGATGTGTAGATTTAAATCCCTTTTAAAAGCAAAATTGATTTGCCCAATGAGTATGAATGCAGTAGAGTATTGGCAAAATCTTTAAAGTGTAGGTCCCTCTTAGTCCAAGATCACAGGATTAGTCTCTCTAACGTGTGTCTCCTTGTGTCTCTAGGTTTAAGATGTGTTTAAATACTATTCTCACTCTTATATTGATTCCTAGCCGTCGGATCATGTAAAAATAGGAGTTTTACGTCTATGTCCGCGCTGGAGCGTAAGTCAGTGCCCCAACATTCGTCGAGGAGTGGGTAAGTTCGTCGACGAGTGTATAACACTCGTTCGTTGACGAGGCCATAAGTTCGTCGACAATAGCCCTATCTGAAATTTTAGTGCTCTCGGTATTTTCTCGTTGACGAGACAATGTGTTCGTCACTGAGTGGCTTCATATGTTCATCGACGAGACCAAGGGGTTCATCGACGAGGCCTCTAATAATTTGTCCCGAAAATTCATTTCAGCTTAGAACTATTTCAAATAAATTTATCATGAGATGCATGAGTCCTAAGGTCAATCTAAGATGTAATTGAGCTTCAAAATATATCATATGACATGTAAATACATCAAATCTAGATATCAATTCTCATTAAAGTCTTCAACTTGAAGCTTGTCCATTCATCCTTCTTCACTTTTAGTTCCATGGGTTGTGCCAGGTGTATATGTTTTACTCCTCGTGGCTTCCATGACTTTCTGGCCTTCCGTGCATGATAAATAATAGTCCTGCTCACAAACTTAATGCACAAATCAAATACCAAGTGATTTGTCATTATCAAAATAGGATTGTACTCATAGAGTCAACAAATTCTTCAACCATTTAATACCTCAGATGTATTCAAGCTAAGTTTGTGAATAAGTTGATCTAGGGTGGTCACGGTTGGACATGGCGAGTAGGTGAAGATGTTAGGGTGAAGGACCCGACACCTCACAAATAGGCTGGATCCTTTTCAGACTAGTCCACTTCATACATTTAGCGTTTGTTCCTTACAATATATGGGATGTTTGATCGCAACACTCCTCCTTACATATGATGAACGAACTCATTCCTTTTGAGTGTTTTTGAGGGTATACTAGTTAGGTCGAGTCAAAACGACCATTCTGTAGGTGTCCACTTGTAACGACCCGAAGAATAATGGTATTTAAATAATAAAAGAAAGGAAAATGGAACAGGAACTGAAGGAAGCAGTCGACTTCGTCGACAAACGTAAAGCGTTCGTCGAAGACATTGCATTTTGGATGGCATAATCCCGAGGAATTTTTCAGCTCCTCGTCAACGAACACAGGGGACTCGTCAACAAGGGTATAGGAGGAGCTCGTCGACAAGGACAGGATTCGTCAACAAGAAGATACCGAGAGAGAATTTGTGGAAACCTAAAATTCATCGACGAGGGTTGAGCTTCGTCGGCGAACTTTCTATAGGACTTATCGATGAGGTGACGTGGCTCGTCGACGAATCCCGCAGTATAAATAGGGTTAAACGAGAGTTTTCAGTCATTTTCCTGCGCTGAATCTCTCTCTTTCTCTCCTCATATGGTTTCTCCTTTTTCTCACTAAGATTTTGGGCCGGATTTCCGCCGGTTCGACAATCTGAAGCCACCACAACGCTCTTGGGAAAGTTCTCTGCAAGTCTGCCGGAGCAGATAGTCAGTGGGGCTGAATTGGAAACCATCTCAAATCCAGGGTAAGTTTTCTACTCAGTATTTGGTTATTTGATAGTTGTAGGAAGTGTTATATGCGTAGAAATACTGAACTTTAGTTATGGGGAATGCTGTTTTCAGGGTGTTGAGTTGGGAACCTTGTGGGTGCGGGACAAATTTTCTTAGAGGCTTTTCAAGAATCAGGTAAGGGGATAAACTAAGCTACTATTTTATGAAAAATAGGTATATTGTTATAGTATTTGATTTCAGGAAAATAAATATATTTATATATGATTTATATTTGGGAAAATACTGTTGAAAGTGATGATATGTTAAATATACGAAAAACTTGTTTAGTGTGGCATGAGTAGAAATTAATACGAAATACTGTTTCTGGGAATGTGTTAATGATACAGATTTTTATAATGGAAAATTGGCGTACGGGCCGAGATTTTTATATGTTTGCCGGCATACGAGCCGAGCTATGTATATGATTTGCCGGCGTATGGGACAAGCTATGGAAATGATTTGTCAGTGTACGGGCTGAGCTATGTATATGATTTGCTGGCGTACAGGCTGAGCTATGGAAATGATTTGCTAGCGTACGGGCTGAGCTATGTATATGATTTGTTGGCGTACGGGCCGAGCTATGGTAAAATGTGAAATACCGGCGTACGGGCCAATGATTTTCATGATATACGTATATATGCAAAATGATATGATTGATTTGAAAATTAATGATATGAAATATCAATGTATCATAGTTTCAATATATGTTATATGGTATCAGAACCTGGTTGGCTTGGTCTAGGCTAGCACTTGCACGGTACTGTTGCTATGTGTCCATGGTCATCATGATCATAATATCTGTGTTAACGCCGCTGTACGGAGTGGTGTAAGATTGGATGGTCGATATGGTTTGAAGAAGTGTGTGAGTGCCCCTGGTGTACGGACCAGGTCTAGTAGACTCATCAGACTTATAGACTGTACTTTTGACTTGGCAGTGATCGGCTAACCATTGTCAGGTCTCGCCTTCGGGCCACACAACCCAGTCATGTGGGGGTAATACATGACAACAGCCAGCTAACCTACCAGGAATGTTTTTGTATTATTATTATATGAGATGAAATATGTTTATGAAAATGTAGTATGTTCTGCCATGTTTTGATGACATATATGTTTTCCCAAATTTGACTAAACAGTTACTGAATATGTTCTGTATGGTATATGTATAACACGGAATACTCATGTTATCACACACTGGTATTAGTTTATTTCCCTTACTGAGACGTGTCTCACCCCAAAATTTTATAAACTTTTTAGGAGCCCCAAATAGGAGAGCGGCAAAAGCCCCGCTGATCTAGTGTTATTTGTCTGCCCTCTTTGAAGGATAAGTTTTAGTAGGGATAATTGGATTTTGTGGGAAGTGTCGATAGATCTTGTTTTTGAGATGTATATACTGAAATACAGTGGATATAGTGACTCTGGTATTTGTGGTAAAGTGATGGATGTTTTTCGTATTTATAATACAGTGATTGTAGTAATTCTGGTATTGTGATGTATGGTATAATGAGGTGTTTATGATTTATGTTTCCTGCTGCATAGACTTCCGTGATGTGTTTCTAATGTATCCCTGGTACCCATGGGTCCAAGTGGATTATGATCTGCTGAGATTTGCGATATTGATTTTATTATATTTTGGAAAAAAATATATATGGGGAAATTAAGCAGGTCGTCACACCACTGGTATCCTAGGTGTAATGAGTCACACACATCACACATTCATAAGACCGCATTAACTCTGAATTGTATTGCTAGTTAACTTTATGTGAGTATACTGTTCTTAAATGCTATATAATGACGAAACTTGTATGAGTGACGTGCTTCAGGGTTGTGTGCATTGAATATGAACGAGCTTGTGTGAAATTTAGCTATATTCCTGTATGTGAAACGGTATGATTGTGTCACATGTACATTCATGTTTGTTAAAGTTAGTATTCGTGGATACCGCCCTGAAATTCATTCACGTTATTTGCTAGAGACTAGTAAAACGTTAGTTGGGGGGTGTGATTACGCGCTTAAACTGCGTAATTAGGTGGTTTAATTCATGCATTGAGATTTATATTTTTAATTAAATACCTAATTACTCTCAATATTTTAACATGGTGTCTTAATTTGTAATATTTGGATTTTATAGAGAAATTTATGAATTTTTGGCATTTTTTTATCGCAGGGTAATTATCTGGAGCTAAAATCGTCACTACGTCATAATATGCACGTAATTTTCTCGTTTGAGCTTCGATCGAGATGATTCAAAATTCTGGAGAAATATGAGAAGATTATCTACAACTTCTGTGTTTCAAGTGTTAAGAGATACTAACTCTAAGATGGTCAAACTCAGACTTGTTTGCCAAAAAAAAAAAAAATGAAATAGAAAAAAAAATAAAAAATAAAAATAAAAGTAAAACTCACCTTGATGCGACCCGATCATGCAGTCGTGTGACGCCCCGATTTTCGTATAATTTTTTTTCTCAATGATAAATAAATAATCACTCGTCATTCAGAACATCCACAAATCGACTACGTCAACAATCATACTGTCATTCATACGACCCGACCCGCATTGGGTACTGGGTAAAAAGTTATTTTATTATACAATCTAACAGCGGAAGACAGTATATACATATAAGTTAGAATATAATATCCAGAGTACTAACATACATATTTATACAATATTATCTTATACCCAAAAACGATACAACCCTAGAGAATCACACCTCCCTAGTCCAAACTCACCCTGTATATCAGGGTTCCAACTCCTTACTATCATGGAGCTCTATCACCTGGTCGGTCTCTGTTCCCTAAAAAATCTAGATAATTTGGGTGAGACACATCTTAGTAAGAAGGAATAAATTATTTACAGTGTGTGCCCATATGAGTTCAGTTATAACATGCTTTACTTTTCAAAACAACATTTCATCTGAGAAAAATACACTGATATTCACATTCTCATAATCATATAGATATACAACACAAGATTTTATAAGCTTTAAAACCATTTCTCAAATTCAATGATTCCCAACACATAATTATTCGCGAAGTTCCTGAGAATAGAGAAGATTACCCACCCATACAAGTAGCTTTTCTCTACCTTAACACATTATGCAGCCGGGTATGGCCAAATCTGATACCTATCAGGCACTCACCTCACTCAGTAAGCCCTCAGGCGGAGAGTTTCACTTCACCTAAATTATTTATGTCATTAACTCACATGATTCATTTCTCATATTTAACATTCTTTATTTCTCAATTTTCATTCTTTCTTTCATTTCTCATTTTAGCCAATTTTATCATTCTTTCACTTTCTGTTTTCATTTTACTTTCCGACTCATGAGTATCCTTGGTATCAAATACCAACATCGTGTCTGTAACTTATGGTCACCCTGAGGATCTTTCTATCCACGCCATGCTTTCCCCCATGGTCAAGGTTGTGCGACCCGAAGGCTGGATCTAACTGCAGTTGGCCAACCTGGTTAGATCAAATATCATATCACATATCGCATCTGTAGTACGACTGGTGATTACGCGTTAAAACTGCGTAATTGAGCACTTTAATCCGGTCTCTACGGCTTATATTTTTAATTAAATGTCCAATTACTTCCAATATTTTAATAAAGTGTCAAATTTATCATTTTTTAGTTTTATTGCACAATTTATAAATTTTTGGCAATTTTTTATCGCAGGAAAATCCTCGGGAATCAAAACCAGTACCTGTTCGTATTTCATGTATAACATTTCCGTCTGAGCTCCAATCGAGATGATTCAAATTTATAGAGAAAGAAGAAATGATTATCTACAATTTTTGTGTTTTGAGTTTTGCGAGAAACGGGCTCCAGAAGGGTCAAATTTGGTGGTGAACATAGAATGAAAAAAATGAAAATAATAATAATAATAAAAATAATTAAAGTCTTGATTTGACCCGGCCATGCAAGCCAGGTTGGGTCGTAGCTTCATGGGTCTAGGGCAAGCCATTCCCTTTTTTTTCCTTTAAATATATTTTTTTCTTCCTTTTGCCCTGTTGGGCGCTACCCCCAACCGAGATCTCTTCTTCTTCTTCTTCTTCTCTTCTCCTTATTCTTCTTCTTCTTCTTTAGTTTGTTTTGCTTCATTCCATCTTGCTCTACTTTTCTTCCCTATCTTCCTCTCTCTATTCTCAGTCCAGCCTCAACTCCTCATGCAATAGCTCCATCTTCTCATCTGCTGTAACAGCTGCTGCACAAGCCTTCCACACAGCAGTCCTCACGGCCCCCTTGCTCAGCCTGCAGTAGACCACCACGAGCAGTGGCTCCTACTAGCAGCCTGCAGACCCGAGGACTCTCTCCGTTGTTCCACCCTGCAGCACAGGCTTTAAGGCTCTCTGCAACAGGCCCCTCCTTTCTCCCTTTCTCTCTCTCTTTCTCTCTTTCTATCTTTTTATTTAATTTCTTTCATTCTCTTTTCCTTTCTTTCAAATTTTCTTTTATTTTATTATTATTATTATTGTTATTTGCTTGAATAGTATTTTAGATTGTTAAAGTTTCTTTTAGACTTGATTACTTTTGGGATCTTTATTAAAGTAAGAATTTTTGTGGGAATGTTTAGTTAGGTTCTTTATTTTTGCGGCAGTGTTTATTTATTTATCTATTTGTCCTTGTCTTAAAAATTAAATTTGTTACCCTTTTAAAGTTTAATTTTTGATTGAAACTCGATTAGTTTAGGGTTAATCTTACCAAAGTTTTCATTTTTATTGTGTTTCGTTACTGTTTGCGTATCTTAAATTATGATGTTGGTTTGTAATTTTTGGCCCATGTTAAAGATTTGGTTTTTATTGCGTGCGTGTGTGTTTAGTTGAGTTTCCATTACGTATTTTTAATTCCGGGTTCAAAGTTGTCATTTTTAATTAGTGTGTGTTTTGATGTTCCTTAGGTAGATTAGAGTTTCCATTCTTACTCTTTAAATCGAAGCATGTTAGTTTTACGACTTTAATTTATGTTTTTTTTTAAGTCTCCACGATTTTGAAAAACCCTGAATCTGAATTGAGTTCAGTACTCCTTTTGTTTTCGATTGGAAAAACGTAAAATCTGAAATTAAAACGCATTCCCTGAGGAGACGATCTAGCCCTTGGGCTGAAGATTATACGACGTAACTCTTAGACTTGGGATAGCTTCCGACCTGCTCATTTTCGAGTGAGTCAAGTGCCTATAACCCTGATTCGAATTCAGAGGGCCCAACAACCCTACAAAATGGCTCAACCAATTGTCGCGCCACACGCTCAAAGAGTCTGTGTGGTTGCACTAACACCACTAGCAATGGTATCGTGCTCAATATCATAATCATCCATTAGGGTTCACTACCACATACCCGCAATGATTATGCAGTATTGATATTTCATCAATCATATTCCAATATATCACAATTCAGTTCAATATAAATATTCTCATAATTTTTTGAGCACATTTCATCATCTCGTAATAACATATATCATATTTCATGTATTTTTTCATTTTTTCCCCAAAATACTAGTATCAATAATTTGTACAAACTCATTTCTTATGCAAATAATTTTCACTCACAAATAAATGTCACATTTCATTATTTTCCACTAATCACATCAATCATTCTCATTTCAATATTTTCTCAGAAAATACCTATCGTTATATTTCACATTTTTCAACACATGTCATGTACCACACAGTTTTCATCTAATATTCATAATATATCAATTTAAGATTCCAAAGCATCACAAATTAATATTACTCAAATGCCATACAATTTATCTGATATTTATATCATAATAATTTTCAGGAAAAATACAATATGCTCATTTTCATATATTAATCCAAACGATAATTCTAAAAATACTGCTATAATTTATTCCACTTACCCGACTTACTGAGAGTCTCGTTAGGATCCAAATCCTACGCCCTTGGCGCCCGAAATTCAACTCCTACAATTTACATTTTCTTTATATTAATTAATTTATTTTTCCAAAATAATACTCATCTAACCTTCCCTAGGCCTCATGTACTCCAAATTAACATTTAAACCAATATTTGACACCCCCACTTAATTTTCTGAATTTTTCTTGTGGGTCCCAAAATCACACCCACGACGCTCACCCTAGCCCTAAATTCCAGAAATCCTACTTCAACTCCAAATGCTCAACATTTTAGCATTTTTAAATTAATCCTAATTAATTAAAAATAAGCCCCTTAATGACCCCCATACCCCAAATTTGGGGTTTTGCCCACGACGACCCCACGAGAATTCCGTCCCTCTAGACTTGTAGAGAATCATCCCTAGATTTTCGTGGTGGTGTCTGTTTGTCAATCGGATTTATAATTTGTAAGAAATTAAAGAAAAAGGAAAAATTGGATTACCCTAGGAGATATGTCTACTTCGTTCCTACCACTGATCCGCTTTGATAGAAATGACGGCAGCAGAGAATAGAGTCCAGCGGTATCTTCTGATTTTCGATTAGGCGAAAATCTGTCACAAAATCGAGGAGAGAGGGAGAGAGAATGAGAGAAAAGAGAGAGAGTCTATGCGCGTAGGAAACAGAAGAAGAAAGGAATAAGAAAAGAAGAAGAATAAGAAGAAAGAACGAAAACAGAAAACCAAAAGTAAAAAAAATGAATCTCCTGAAGCTTCTAGCTTTAGGATAATAATAATAATAATATATTTAATTAATAATAATATATTTTATTAATAAAAATAAAAATAAATTTTAATTATTATTATTTTTTAAATCTGATTAATTAATTAATTAATTTTTTTTTGAATCACCCCACTAATCTTGTATAGCCCTTTTTGGGGTTATTACATTCTCCCTTCTTTATAAAAATTTTGTCCTTGAAATTTTCTTATTCATCAACTTTCCATCCTTAGAAAGAAAACACCACAATCTTATTAATTACCCTCACTTATGGCGGAGGAATACCGTGATTACAACGAGGGTTCTAGGAGATTACAACTTTTTCAAAATTCTCTCAAAGCCATTCATATTATAAAACTAAAAATTCTATCTATCCTACGTCACACTATACAAATAAAAATATACAATATTATTCCATTCACTTGACTGACTCAACTCTAAGCTCCACTGAATAAGTGTGGATATTTCTAGCGCATCTGATCCCCTAGTTCATTGGAAGCCTCCTCAATGGCATGGTTGCGCCACAAAACTTTTACTAGTGGAATTTTCTTCATGTGTAACTCTTGTTCCTTCCAATCAAGAATCTACACTAGCACTTCCTCACAAGCTAAGGTATCACCCAACTCCAGTGCTTCATAGCTGATCACATGGGAGGGGTTTGGGACGTATTTCCTCAGCATAGAAACGTGGAATATGTCATGGATCCTAGATGTGACGCCCCGAACCCACCAAGTGGGGCGCGAGTGCCACGTGTTCCAATCACCTGTATCTGATACCATAATATACATGCACGCTGCGGAACACAAATAAATATCCTCAAGTAAATACCAGAGTTCATATAGTAACCCAAAAACAAACACTACAACATCCAGATATCCATATCCACAACCAGTATTTAAAACATAATCTCGTACAAATATATCTATACATATATTAGTATCTCACAATACCCCAAAAAGAAACCACCAAAAACAGTCCTAGCCTAGGCCTTCAAACCCGGTCTCCAGAAGAACCTGAAAATTTGTTAATCCACTAGGGTGAGACACTTCTCAGTAAGGGTGGAATAAATTATAACAGTGTGTGACAAATGAGTTTTAATATTTACATATCAAAATAAACTGCTTCTCACATAATATCAATAACAACTGAGAGAATGTACCATTAATAACATTCCCGACATCTAATATCATACACACATCCAATATGCACAAGTACATAATTTTTATGCAGGCGAAAGTCCCCTAGGATAGGGAAGATTACCCGCCCATACAAGTAGCTTCCCTCTGCTCTCTAGTACTAAAAACTACCTACTAGAGCACTCACCTTTCTCAATAAGCCCTCATGTGAAGTATTACCTCGCCGCCAATATATACATCTTTATTATTTTAAAGGCGAAGATTTTCGAGGATCGGGATGTCTACCCGCCCATACAAGTAGCATCCATTTGCATTGATACCAAGAAACTACCTAGCAGAGCACTCGCCTTTCTCAGCAAGCCCCCAGTGGTATGTTTACCTCGCCGTATGCACACACATGCATTCATAATATGCTATACCATTATTTTTATGCTATAATTAAATTCACATGTGTCATGACCTGCTCATTTTCACACACACACACACACACACACACACACATATATATATATAATCATATACATCTCATCGTAATGTGCAATACAACACATATACTAAAGTATTACAAATACTATCTCTCAGTATATACATCCCAAAAATAAATCTAGGGACAATTCCCACAAAAACCTAACTGTCCCTACCAAAAACTTACCCTTCGCAGAGGACAGATAAACAACACTAATTCTGCGGGGCTTTTCCCGCTCTCTTATCCGGGGCTCCTAAAAAGTTATTAAAATTTAGGGGTGAGACACCTCTCAGTAAGGGAAATAAACTAATACTAGTGTGTGGCAACATGAGTAATTCGTGTTCAACACATATATCATATATAACATATTCAATACTGTTTATCAAATCTGGGAAAACATACGTATTTCAAAACATGGCAAAACATACTGCATTTTCATCACATAATATCTCATCTCATATCATAATAATAACATAAAACAATCCCTGGTAGGTTAGCTGACTGTTGTCATGTATTACCCCCATATGACTAGGTTGTGTGGCCCGAAGGCGGGACCTGACAATGGTTGGCCGACCACTGCCAAGACAATAGTCTAGTCTATAGGTCCGATGGGTCTACCCAGACTGGTCCGTACACGAGGGGGGATAACAGTACACTTCTTGAAAATAACCACATCGACCATCCAATCTCACACCACTCTGTACAGCGGCGTTAACGCAGATATCATGATCACAACGACCATGGACACATAGCAATGGTATCGTGCAAGTGCTAGTCTAAACCAAGCCAACCAAGTTCTAATATCATATACATATACTAAAATTGTGATACATAGATATCTCATATCATTCATTTTCACATCAATCATATCATTTCATATATATACGTGTATCATGAAAATCATCGGCCCGTACACCGGCAAATCATATCCACATATATATACATATGAAAACATCTCGGCCCGTACGCCGGTTTTCCATCATAAAAATCCATATCATCCACATTCCCAGAAAACAACATTTCACAACATTTTTGCTCATGCCACACAGTAGATTTTCCATATATTCAACATACGATCATTTTCACAGTATTTTGCAAATATAAGACATATATATATATATATATATATATATATATAAACATTTTCTCAAAAACGGAAACTAGCTTAGTTTATCCCCTTACCTGATTCCTGGAAAACCCCTAATAAAACTGCCCCCCACCCCCAGGGTTCCAAACTCAACACCCTAAAAATGAAAAATCTCAAAATTAAAGTTCAGTATTTCGAAACATACAATATTTTCCTCAACTGCCAAAAACCTAAATATTGGGTAGAAAGTTTTCACCCAAAAGCATTCAAGTTTAACACCTGAGGGGTTCCCTAACCAATACACTGAAACTGAAAACCCCCAATATTAAACTTCAGTATTTTCATGCGTACAACATTTCTTATAACTAGCGCAAGACCAAATATGGCTTAAAAAGCCTTACCTTAACTTTGGGATGATTTCCAACTAGCTTTCTCCCACGATTCGCTCCAGCAGATTTGGAGAGAACTCCGCTAGGAGCATTGTGGTGACTTCAGATTGTCGATTCGGTGTAAAAAGAGCCCAAAAAAGAAAAGAGAGAGAGAGTGAGCCGAAGGGGAGAGAGAGAAGAGAGTGATGGCTTCTTTCATAAGATAAAAATTTGAATTTTCGTATATATAAAACAGCAGATTTTGTCGATGAACCTGACCTTCGTCGATGAGTCCTTCACAAATTTCGTCGACGAGACCCTGTATTCGTCCACGAAATTCGGGCTGCCTCATAACCCCTCTCGGTATTTTCTCATCGACGAAGCCCTGTATTCGTCGACGAATTCTCTTAAGCCTTCGTCGACGAAACCCTATGTTCGTCGACGAAGCTTGACAGCTTCCCTTTTTTCCCAACTTCCATTTCCCTTTTTTTTTATTATTATTTAACTACCATTTTATTCGGGTCGTTACATCCTCCCCTCCTTATAAAAATTTCGTCCTCAAAATTTACCGTTCACATAACCCGTCATCCCTTATTAAGGCAAAATGGTCTACTTATTTTATTATCTACCCTCGCTTGTGGCGGAGAAATACCGTGGTTACACTCCAAGTCCCGGAAGATTACATGTACAAAAGAAATCTTCTCCCAGAACTAAAAATACCACACTAATTAACCATTACATGTACTTGCAAAAGAAAATATTATCTATCCACTTGTATTTTATCCAATCAGATCTACTGGAATAAATGCGGATACCTCTATTTCATATGCTCCTTGGACTCCCAAGAAGACTCTTCTACTGCATGATTCCTCCACAAAACTTTTACCTAAGGAATCGTCCTGATACGTAACTCTTGCACTTTCCTATCCAGAATCTGAACTGATACCTCCTCATATCCCAGTAAATCACTAAGCTCCAACTTATCATAACTGATGATATGAGAAGGTTTGGGGACGTATTTCCTCAACATAGCAACATGGAATACGTCGTGGATCCTGGATAACACCGGTGGCAAAGCTAGTCTGTAGGCTACCGGTCCCACTTTATCTAGAATCTCAAATGGACCGATAAACCTAGTACTAAGTTTATCCTTCTTCCCAAATCGCATAACCCCTTTCATCGGAGCTATCTTCAAAAACACATGGTCCCCTACGTCAAACTCTAATTTCCTGCGGCGATGGTCGGCATAACTCTTCTATCGGTTCTGAGCTGCACTGATCCTGTCCTTGATGAGCCGAACCTTATCACACGCTTGCTACACAAGCTCTGGCCCCACTACTCGTTGCTCACCCACTTCATCCCAAAACAAAGGAGAACGACATCTCCTACCATATAAAGCCTCAAATGGTGCCATGCCAATGCTAGACTGATAGATGTTATACGCAAACTCTACCAATGGCATGAACTGAGTCCAGCTACCCCCAAAGTCCAACATGCACGCACGAAGCATGTCCTCTAGTATCTGCATCGTCCTCTCAGTCTGCCCATCTGACTGTGGATGGAATGTCGTGCTAAATGATAATTGAGACCCCATAGCCTCCTGCAAACTCCTCCAAAATCATGATGTAAATCGCGGGTCTCTATTCGACACAATCGATACTGGCACCCCATGAGAACGAACTATCTCCTGAACGTAAATCTTTGCTAAACGGCTGAGGGAGTGGCTGATCTTGATAGGTATAAAGTGGGCGATCTTCGTCAAACGGTCAACAATCACCCAGATGGCATTCTGGCCATGTAATGCAGTCGGTAGTCTTGACACGAAGTCCATGGATATATGATCCCACTTCCACTCCGGGATAAATAACGGCTGCAACTGCCCTACCGGCCTCTGGTGCTCAACCTTTACCTGCTGGCACGTTAAACACTAGGCTACATACTCGGCGATCTCTCTCTTCATTCCCCTCCACTAGTACAACTCTCGCAGATCTCTATACATCTTTGTACTACCAGGATGAACTGTATATAAGGATCTATGAGCCTCCTCTAAAATCGTCCTCCTAATGTCAGCATCTGTAGGAACACATAGTTTGGAACGGAACCGCAAAGCTCCGTCATCTACTATATTAAAATCCTCCCCCTGTCCACTCTGCACTCTGTCTATCACCTCTACTAACTTTGGATCTTCCTTCTGAGCAACTTTAATTCTTTCCTGCGGAGTAGGTTGTACCACTAGGCTAGCAATACAAATCGGGAGATCACTCTCTACCAACTCTATGCCGAGTCTCTCTAGATCCATCATGATCGGATGCTGGATCCCCATAGTCACCAACACTGGCTCCTTGGATTTCCTGCTCAGCGCATCAGCTACCACGTTTGCTTTCCCTGGGTGATAGCTGATGGTACAGTCAAAATCTTTAATCAGCTCCAACCACCTTCTCTGTCTCATATTCAGTTCCTTTTGCGTAAAGAAATACTTTAAACTCTTGTGGTCGGAGAAGATCTCACACTGCTCGCCGTACAGGTAATGCCTCCAGATTTTCAATGTGTGTACTACTACAGCCAACTCAAGATCATGGGTAGGGTAGTTCTTTTCATATTCTTTCAATTGTCTGGACGCATACGCCACTACCCTGCCATGCTACATCAATACACAGCCAAGTCCCTTCAAGGACGCATCACTCTAAATGAAATACCCCTCACCCCCAGATGGGATGACCAACACTGGCACCGTGACTAACCTCTGCTTCAGCTCCTGAAAACTCTGCTCACAGCTGTCGTCCCACTCAAATCTGACATTTTTTCTCGTAAGTCATGTCAAAGGTCCTGACAATGTTGAGAACCCCTCAACGAAGTGGTGATAATATCCTACTAGCCCTAAGAAACTCCGGATCTCCTGGACATTCCTCGGTCTAGCCCAGTTCACCACCGCCTCAATCTTACTGGGATCTACAGAAATACCTTCTCCAGATATAACATGCCCCAAGAACACGACCTTCTCAAGCCAAAACTCACATTTACTGAATTTGGCGTATAACTTCTTCTCCTGAAGTGTCTGCAAAACCTGCCTCAGGTGCGTCTCATGCTCCTCATAACTCCTCGAATAGACTAGTACATCATCAATAAACACAACAACAAACTGGTCTAGGTATCGGTAGAAGACTCTGTTCATCAAGTCCATAAATACCGCAGGAGCATTCGTCAATCCAAACGGCATAACAAGAAACTCGTAATGCCCATACCTAGTCCTGAAGGCCGTCTTCGAGATGTCTTCTGCTTTCACCTTCACTTGATGGTAGCCGGATGTGAGGTCAATCTTCGAATACACCTGTGTACCCTGGAGCCGGTCAAACAAATCATCAATATGGGGTAGAGGATATTTGTTCTTGATGGTCACTTTATTAATCTCCCTGTAGTCTATACACATCCTCATAGTCCCATCCTTCTTCTTCACAAATAGAACAAGAGCTCCCCACGAAGATACACTAAGCCGTATGAAGCCCTTATCAAGCAGATCCTGCAACTGATTCTTCAATTCTGCCAATTCTACTGGCGTCATTCGGTAAGGTACTTTAGAAATCGGCGTCGTACCGGAAGGTAGATCAATAGGGAAATCTACCTCACGATCGGGTGGCAAGCCTGGTAACTCATCTGGAAAAACATCTATAAACTCCTTCACTATAGGCGTGCTAGCAAGTTTCGATTCATTTTCTGACATCTCTTCCACAACAGTCACAAACCCCTGACAACCACTCAATAGTAGTCACCTGGCCTGAATAGCTAAAACTGGCTGAGGCGAAGATTGCACTCGCGACCCTACGAACTTAAATTCCGCTTTTCCCGGAGATCTGAATGTCACCTCTCGTGCACAGCAATCTATGCTAGAAAAATTAGCCGCTAGCCAATCTTTGCCAAATATAATGTCAAACCCGTGCACATCTAACACTATCAAATCAGCAGACAATATTTTCCCCTGAATCTCTACTGGGCAGTCGCGGAGTACCCTACTACATCTCACTACTGATCTAGTCGGCGTAGATACCAATAATTCAACATCTAATGACTGTGTTTCAATCCCACATAATTTAATACACCCGAAGACACAAACGAGTGTGTAGCTCCTGAATCAAATAATGCAATAACTCTAAAAGAAAGCATAATCACCATACCTGTCACCACGTCACCTGCTGTCTCAGCCTCGCCCGGCATCAAAGTGAACACCCTGGCTGGAGCCGTATTCCTCTGCTGGCCCCCACGTGGTGCCTGGTAACCTCCTCGATATGGTCTAGGAGCTGGAACTGCATCTGGTGGTGTAGGGCAGTCTCGTACCATATGCCTCGATTTACCACAGCGATAACACACTGGAACTGTATCTGATGGGGTAGGACAGTCTCGCACCATGTGCCCTGATCTACCACAGCGGTAGCACACCATACCACCAGCTCGACACTCCCCCCAGTGCCTCCTACCACAAGTCTGACAGACTTGAGGACCCTGCCCTGTCTGTACCTTGCGTCCTCCTGTCTCCTATCTCCATCCTCTACCATGGTTTCCTCTCCTCCACTGACCCGGTCTATAACCCTGCTGATAGCCGGTAGATGCAGATCTCTTCTTCTGTCCCTGCTCCTTTGCATCAAGACGCTCCCCAATCTCTGCCAAAGCTGCCCTGTCGACTAACTCAGCAAAGTCTTGGATCCACAGCACCACCACCTGCTTGAATATACTCTGCCTCAAGTCTCTCTCAAACTGTCTTGCCTTCCTCACCTCATTAGGAATAATATACGAGGCGAAACGAGAGAGCTCGATGAAATGTGCTGCGTACTGCTGGACGGATAGCTGTCCCTACTTTAGACTCAGTAACTCTTCTACTTTAGCCTCCCTAACAGTAGCTGAAAAATATCTGTCAAAGAACAGATCTTTAAACCGGTCCCATGTCATAGCTATCGGAGTCACCCTCTGCTGCTCTAATAGTCTCACCGCAGTCCACCACCTCTCAACCTCTCCTGTCAGTCTATAGGTGGCAAAAAGGGCCCCCTGTTCCTTAGTACACTGTAGTACAGCCAAGATCTTCTCAATCTCCAGCATCCAGTTCTCGGCGGCCACAGGATCAACTCCGCCTGAGAATGCTGGAGGATTCATCTTCGTGAACTTCTCTATGGTGCATCCATGGCTTACAAATGGACCACTCTGTTCCCTCAAACTCCTAGCAATCTCAGCCATAACTCGCTAAGCCACGCTACGTAATACCGTATCAGAGTCTGTCTCAGCTGCACCTGATGGTCCTGCACCATCACTGCCACTCACATGGGCATTATTTCCTCCTTCTGGATCCATCCTGAAACAACAAACACGACTTAGAACTTCTATCCTTATAGTTTACCCACCTATCCTCACCACTTATCTCAACATTCCTAACTCATTTCTAATCCCCTGTTCAACATTCTAGGAACACAACCCAACAATAGCTTACTATGGTTTTCCTAAAATCGTCACCCCAGGAAAAGCACATAAACTACCACGGAAGTCCTGCTTCCAGACTGTAGAACAAAACCTCAAATCATTTCCTAAACTCTGGTATTGTTTCTGCTGCACTCTAAAGTCTACAGAACCTAACAACCTAGGCTCTGATACCAAGCTGTCATGACCTGCTCATTTTCATATATATATATATATATATATATATATATTCAATAAAAATCAACGCCATGCACTCCAACTTAGCAGGTCACCATCCACCTGGACTCGTGAGTACCAGGGATATAATAGAACATACAGCAGAAGCCAATGCAGCAGAAAGTATATAATCATATACATCTCATCATAATGTGCAATACAACACATATACCAAAGTACTACAAACACTATCTCTCAGTATATACATCCCAAAAATAAATCTAGGGACAATTCGAACAAAAACCTAACTGTCCCTATCAAAAACTTACCCTTCACAGAAGACAGATAAACAACACTAATTCTGCGGGCTTTTCCCGCTCTCCTATCCGGGGCTCCTAAAAAGTTATTAAAATTTAGGGGTGAGACACCTCTCAGTAAGGGAAATAAACTAATACTAGTGTGTGGCAACATGAGTAATTCGTGTTCAACACATATATCATATATAACATATTCAATACTGTTTATCAAATCTGGGAAAACATACGTATTTCAAAACATGGCAAAACATACTGCATTTTCATCACATAATATCTCATCTCATATCATAATAATAACATAAAACAATCCCTGGTAGGTTAGCTGACTGTTGTCATGTATTACCCCCATATGACTAGGTTGTGTGGCCCGAAGGCGGGACCTGACAATGGTTGGCCGACCACTGCCAAGACAATAGTCTAGTCTATAGGTCCGATGGGTCTACCCAGACTGGTCCGTACACGAGGGGGGATAACAGTACACTTCTTGAAAATAACCACATCGACCATCCAATCTCACACCACTCTGTACAGCGGCGTTAACGCAGATATCATGATCACAACGACCATGGACACATAGCAATGGTATCGTGCAAGTGCTAGTCTAAACCAAGCCAACCAAGTTCTAATATCATATACATATACTAAAATTGTGATACATAGATATCTCATATCATTCATTTTCACATCAATCATATCATTTCACATATATACGTGTATCATGAAAATCATCGGCCCGTACGCCGGTATTACACATTTTAACATAGCACGGCCCGTACGCCGGCAAATCACATAGCACAGCCCGTATGCTGGCAAACCACATAGCACGGCCCGTACGCCGGCAAATCACATAGCACGGCCCGTACGCTGGTAAATCACATAGCACGGCCCGTACATCGGCAAATCACATCCATATATATATATATATGAAAACATCTTGGCCCGTACTTCGGTTTTCCATCATAAAAATCCATATCATCCACATTCCCAGAAAATAGCATTTCACAACATTTTTACTCATGCCACACAGTAGATTTTCCACATATTCAACATACGATCATTTTCACAGTATTTTGCAAATATAAGACATATATATATATATATAAACATATACATTTTCCATAAATCAAATGATAAATATATATATATATATATATATATATATATATAAGCATTTTCTCAAAAACGGAAACTAGCTTAGTTTATCCCTTTACCTGATTCCTAGAAAGCCCTTAATAAAACTGCCCCGCACCCGCAGGGTTCCAAACTCAACACCCTAAAAATGAAAAATCTCAGAATTAAAGTTCAGTATTTTGAAACATACAATATTTTCCTGAACTGCCAAAAACCCAAATATTGAGTAGAAAGTTTTCACCCAAAAGCATTCAAGTTTAACACCTGAGGGGTTCCCTCACCAATACTCTGAAACTGAAAACCCCCAATATTAAATTTCAGTATTTTCATATGCACAACATTTCTTATAACTAGCGCAAGACCAAGTATGGCTTAAAAAGCCTTACCTCAACTTTGGGATGATTTCCAACTAGCTTTCTCCCACGATCCGCTCCAACAGATTTGGAGAGAACTCCGCCAGGAGCATCGTGGTGACTTCGGATTGTCGATCCGGTGTAAAAATAGCCCAAAAACGAAGAGAGAGAGAGAGAGAGAGAGAGAGAGAGAGAGAGAGTGAGCCGAAGGGGAGAGAGAGAAGAGAGTGATGGCTTCTTTCATAAGATAAAAATTCGGGTTTTCGTATATATAAAACAGCGGATTTCGTCGACGAGTCCTTTACAAATTTCGTTGATGAGACCCTGTATTCTTCGACGAAATTCAAGCTGCCTCAGAACCCCTCTAGGTATTTTCTCATCAACGAAGTCCTGTCTTCATCGACGAATTCTCTTAAGCCTTCATCGACAAAACCCTCTGTTCGTCGATGAAGCTTGGCAGCTTCCCTTCTTTCCCAACTTCCATTTCCCTTTTCTTTTATTATTTAACTACCATTTTATTCGGGTCGTTACAACATGTGCACAACACATCCACACATGAATCATGCATCTCATACTTCATCTTCCAATGTCCTCAGTACATAGCCCACATAGAGCAACTGCGTACATGTCAGTACGTAGCCCACACAGGCACCTACGTACTTCTTGTCTAAACGTGGCCCACACAGGCACCACTACCCACACATGGTACATTACATGGCCCACACAGGCGTCATTATCAACATAGGATATAACGTGCCCCACACAGGCACCACTACCCCCACAGGGTACATAACATGGCCCACATAGGCGCCATTATCCACACAGGATATAACGTGGCCCACACAGGCATCACTCCAACTTCCGCAACACCTGGCCCACACAGGCACCACTATTCACCAGTATCCAATCCCCATGACCTACTCGTCATACATCAGTAGAACAAGTTCCTCGACCTGCCAATGTCCTACTCCATATAAATTACAGTATGACGACCTCCTCAACCTGCCAACGTCATATCATGATTTATATCTAGGCAATATAACAACCTCCTCATGCCAACATTATATTGTGATGCATACGAATACATTACCACACAGGTATCCAACATATCAATACATTCCCACACAGTATCCCAACAGATCAATACATTTCCACACAGAAGTCAAACATAACAATTTATTCATCATGTCATAATCATTCCAAACATTCCCACATGCAAACCCAAATGCCACAACAATTTATATTCAATTTATTAGGAAAAATTATTGTCATGTCACACGAATTTAATATCATATGCAATTATCCCAAATATAAATCTTAAACAAAATCATAATTTTTCTAGTAATCAGGTTATTCTGAAAATCATACAGATAAATAATAAATTTTATATGCTCGTAAATAACTGGTTCACCTTAATAAAATACTGATATAATTTTATTCCCCCTTACCTGATTCCCTGAATCACGCCTGTAGGGCTCCCAAACTTATACCCGCAGCGCTCACCCGAGGCCCGATTCAATTAAATCAACCCCAATAAAATATTATTTTAACATTTCCTAATTTATAATAATCAAATATCAATTAATTTCTAAATAACTCATTTATCCTAGTTTTGGAGCTATTCCTACAATGACCCCATGAAAAATTCGCTCCGCTAGACTTGTAGAGAATCATCCCTAGATTCTCGTGGTGGTGTCCGATCACCCATTTGGCTTAAAATTTAGGAAAAATTGAGACAAGAATGAGAATTTGGCTTACCCCAGGAGATATGCCCATGCTACTCCTACGACAAATCCACTTCAGTAGATATGTCGGTGGCGGAGAATGGAATTCGGTGGTATTTTCGGATTTTCAATTGGGCGAGAATCCGCCGCGAAATCGTAGAAAGAAGAGGAGTGGAGAACATGAGCTAAGAGAATTTTTTTTTTCTTTCTTTCTTTCTTTCCTTCTTGTCTGCGCATGAGAAGGATAATTTTTTTTTTCTTCTTTCTTTCCTCTCATGCTTCTCCAGAACTTAACCACTAAGTTTCCTTTTCTTTTTTTTTTTGGGTCGTTTCACTAGATAGGACTGGTGGTAATGCCAATCGATAGACAATTGGACTCACTTTTTCAAGAATCTTGAATGGTCCAATATACTTAGGGCTCAGCTTACCTTTCCTCCCAAACCTCATAACACCTTTCATCGGTGCCACCTTCAGGAACACATGATCTCCTACATCAAACTCTAATTCTCGTCAGCGAGTATCTGCATAACTCTTCTGCCGGCTCTATGCTGTTATGATCCTGTCCCTGATAATTTTGACTTTATCTTGGGTCTGCTGTATCAGCTCTAACCCCAATATCTGTCTCTCCCCAATATCATCCCAGTATAACGAATATCGGCACCTCCTGCCATACAGCGCCTCATACGGTGTCATCCCAATGCTGGCCTGGTAGCTATTGTTATACGCAAACTCAACTAGTGACAAATACTGCATCCAATGACCTCTAAAGTCAAGCACACATGCTCGCATCATATCCTCCAAAATCTATATCTTCCTCTCTGTCTGAAGATGAAAAGTTATGCTGAATGACAATTGAGAACCTATGGCCCTTTGCAGACTCTTCAAAAAACGAGATGTGAACCGTGGGTCTTTGTCTGAAACTATAGACACTGGGACACCGTGGAGCCTAACTATCTCCTGAATATATAACTCAGTCAATCTGTCCATGGAGTAGCTAACTCTGATTGGAAAAAAGTGGGCAGTCTTTGTCAGTCAATCCACCACTAGCCAAATAGTGTCCTGTCCACGCAACGCCGGTGGTAATCCTGTGACGAAATCCATCGCTATATACTCCCATTTCCACTCAAGAATGTGGAGTGGTTGCAACGATCCCGCGGATCTTTGATGCTCAGCCTTCACTTGCTGGCATGTCAAACACTGATCCACATACTGGGCTATCTCCCTCTTCATGTTACTCCACCAGAAGGATTCTCGAAGATCCCTGTACATTTTTGTGCTACCTGGATGTACAGTATACAGGGACAATTGTGCTTCCTCCAGAATAACCTTCTTGATCTCAGGGTCAGCAAGAATGCATAACCTGGTACGAAACCTCAAGGCTCCATCACCTGAGATATTGAACTTTGTTTCCTGACCATCCTGTACCTTCCCCATAAGCTCTACTAATTCTGCATCATTCCTCTGAGCTACTTTAATTCTCTCCTATAGAGTCGGCTACAAAACCAAGTTAGCAATGAACGCCTAGTGATCGCCCTCTACTAGCTCCACACTGAGTCTCTCAAGATCCATCTGGATCGGATGCTGAATCTCCACTGCAAACACAGATAAATCCCCTGATTTCCAGCTCAAAGCATCAGCGACCACATTAGCCTTCCCTGGGTGGTAGCTGATAGCGCAGTTAGCTCTAGCCATCTCCTCTACCTCATATTCAATTCCTTCTGCGTGAAAAAAATACTTTAAGCTCTTATAGTTAGTAAATATCTCACACCTACCCCCATATAGATAGTGTCTTCAAATCTTCAGCGCGTAAATAACCACTACCAATTCCAGATCATGGGTAAGGTAGTTCTTCTCATATTCTTTCAACTGTCGTGAGGCATAGGCTATCACTCTCCCCCGCTGCATCAACACGCAACCGAGCCCTTTATGCGCATCACTGTAAATCACGAACCCCTCTTCTCCTGAAGGAATCGTCAACACAGGCATAGTGATGAGTCGCTGCTTCAATTCTTGGAAGCTCTGTTCACATTCATCAGACCACTCAAACTTCACTCCCTTCCAGGTCAATCTGGTCAGTGGGTCTGACAGTCTAGAGAAGCCCTTAACAAACCTGCAGTATTTCCCAACCAATCCTAAGAAACTCCTGATCTCGTGCACATTCTTTGGTCGTACCCAGTCTACTACCGCCTCAATCTTACTCGAATCAATAGAAATACCACCCCTGGATATAACGTGTCCAAGGAAGGTAACGTGTTCCAGCCAGAACTCACACTTCTTGAGCTTCACATATAATTTATTTTCTCTCAGCACGTGAAGCACTATCCTTAAATGTTCCTCATGCTCCTCTGGGCTCTTCGAATACACTCATATATCATCAATAAATACTACCACAAACTGGTCCAAGTACTAGTGAAAAACCCTGTTCATCAGATCCATAAACACTATAGGAGCATTCGTCAACCCAAATGGCATAACCAAAAATTCACAGTGCCTATACCGTGTTCTGAATGCCATCTTCGGAACATCTTCTACCTTGACTTTCCCCTGATGGTATCCAGAGCGTAAGTCTATCTTCGAAAAGATTTGTGTCCCCTATAATTGGTCAAACAAATCATCGATACGCGGGAACGACTTATTATTTTTAATAGTCACTTTGTTTATTTCTCGATAGTCGATGCACAACCTCATCGAGCCATCATTATTCCTCACAAATAAAATCGGTGCTCCCCATGGCGACACACTGGGCCAAACAAATCCCTTAACTAATAGCTCCTGCAACTGCTCTTTCAATTCTTTCAACTCTGCCGGTGCCATTCTATACGACGCCTTTGAAATCGGCGCTGTCCCTAGAACCAGATCAATAACAAACTATACCTCACGATCAGGAGGTAGTGCCGGAAAATCCGCAAGAAATACATCAGGAAAGTCCCTCACCACTGGGATATCCTTCACCCTCAGCTCCCCTTTTGATAATGCCTTCACACAAGCTAAATATCTCTGACAGCCTTTTGATAGCAACCTACATGCCTGAATAGCAGACAATAACTGGGGTGGGGTGCGCACGCGTGATTCCACGAATCTGTACTCCTGTCCCTCTAGAGGTCTAAATACTACCACTCTCTGATGACAATCAATGCTAGCATAGTGGGCAGCTAGTCAGTCCATTCCCAAGATTACCTCAAACCCATGCATATTTAAAACCATCAGATTAGCTGGCAAAGACCTCCCCTAAATATCCACTGGACAGTCTCTGAGTACCTTTCTACATATCTCAACAGCCCCAATCGGTGTAGCAATAGACAAACTAATTTCTAACTGCTAAGGCTCAAACCCACAGAATTTAACATATTCTTGGGCGATAAAAGAATGAGTCACCTCAGAATCAAACAAGACAGTAGCTTTAATTGACAGTATTGAAACAGTGCCTGTCACCACATCTCTCGCCGCCTCAGCATCTCCTGGCGTCAGTGCATAACTCGCGTCGAAGCAGTATTCCTATGTTGTCCACCTCAAGGTGCCTAGTAGCCTCCTCTATACGGTCGAGGAGTGGCCGCTACCACTGGCGGTGCTTGGCAGTTCCTCACAATATGCCCAGGCTGATGGCACTGATAGCAAACAACCTCTCTCGCTCGGTACTCTCTTGGGTGCCTCCTCAAACATCTGGCACAAGGAGGGGGCATCTGTCTACTCCGTACTGCTCGATCTCTTCCTCCCTATTGTCTTCCCCCTCTGCTATCAAATCTCCTCCACGGCTCTCGACTGGACCCTACCTGAAAATCAGAAGGTGTTGGCCTCTTCCTCTGGCTCTGGGCTGCTGCGCCTTTTTGTATGCTGCTCTCAATCACCGCAGCCCTATCCATTATCTCCGAGAAGGTTTAAGCTCAGAAACCTACCACCTGCTCATACAAGTTCTGTCTCAGACCCTCCTCAAACTTCCTTGTCTTCCTCTCCTCATCTGGCACCATATATAGGGCAAATTGGGACAACTCAACAAATCTCGTTGCGTACTACTGCACCGTCATAGACCTCTGTGTCAGATACAGAAACTTTGACGCCTTCCTACTTTTGACCATAGTGGGAAAGTACCGCTCGAAGAAAATCTCCCCAAAGTGACTCCACGTCATCGCTACAAGATCGGGCCTCTACTACTCAAGTACTCTCACTGACTTCCACCAGCGCTTTGCCTCCCCGGTCAATTTAAATGTGGCAAATAACACCCTTTGCTCGTCTGTACATGAGAGGACAGCTAGTATGTCCTCTATATGTTGAACCCAGTTCTCTGCTACCAGTGGGTCCGCTCCTCCAGCGAAAGACGGGGGTCGCATACGCGTGACTACTTGATCGTGCAGCTTCGCTCCCCGAGCTCCTGGCCATCTCAGCCATCACCTGCTGAGTGACGCTACACAATACCGCATCAAGGTCTGCACCACCCATACTAGAAGGTTCTACTCCATCACCTCTCGTATTCGAGTTACTGTTCCCTGGATTCATCCTGCAAAGGAAACAGCTAATCTCAACATATAATCACTATCACACAACCCATACACTGCAATAACTCATAAATTATTCTTCTATTCACATCCTTAATCCCCATTTAAGATTTAGTCCTACCACTCAGAAACAAAACCCAGCTTTAGTATCCATGATTTTCCTGAAATCACCACCCTAGGAAAAACACAGAAACAACCTTGGTACCCTTGTCTCTAGGCCGCAAGATAGAACCCTAAATTCTCACCTCATCCTTTAACAACCACTAACTCACAATTCAATCTACCCATCCTCTATTTCCCTCAAAATCCACTCCTATACTTTGGTATTGTATTCCGCTGTTTATTAAAGTCTACAGAACCTAACAACCTAGGCTCTGATACCAAACTGTGACGCCCTGATTTTCATATAATTTTTTTTTAATAATAAATAAATAATCACTCGTCATCCACAATATCCACAAATCGGGCACGTCAACAATCCTACTGTCATTCATACGACCCGACTCGCATTGGGTACCGGGTAAAAAGTTATTTTATTATACAACCTAACAGCGAAATACAGTATATACATATCAGTCAGAATACAATATCCAGAGTACTAACATACATATTTACATAATACTATCTCATACCAAAAAATGATACAACCCTAGGGAATCACACCTCCCTAGTCCAAACTCACCCTGTATATCAGGGTTCTAGCTCCTTACTATCATGGAGCTCTATCACCCGGTCAGTCTTTGTTCCCTAAAAAGTTTAGATAATTTGGGTGAGACACATCTTAGTAAGAAGGAATAAATTATTTATAGTGTGTGCCCATATGAGTTCAGTTATAACATGCTTTACTTTTCAAAACAACATTTCATCTGAGAAAATACACTAATATTCACATTTTCATAATCATATAGATATACAACACAAGATTTTATAGGCTTTAAAACCATTTCTCAAATTCAATGATTCCCAACACATAATTATCTGCGAAGTTCCTGAGAATAGAAAAGTTTATTCGCCCATACAGGTAGCTTCCCTCTGCCCTAACACGTTATGCATCAGGGTATGGCCACATTTGATACCTATCAGGGCACTCACCTCACTCAGTAAGCCCTCAGGCGGAGAGTTTCACTTCGCCTCAATTATTTATGTCATTAACTCACACCATTCATTTCTCATATTTAACATTCTTTATTTCTCAATTTCCATTCTTTTTTTCATTTCTCATTTTAACCAATTTTATCATTCTTTCACTTTCCGTTTTCATTTTACTTTCCGGCTCATGAGTATCCTTGGTATCAAATACCAACATTGCGTTTGTAACTCATGGCCACCCTGAGGATCTTTCTATCCACGTCATGCTTCCCCCCATGGTCAAGGTTGTGTGGCCCGAAAGCTGGATCTAACCATGGTTGGTCGACCCGGTTAGATCAAATATCATATCACATATCGCGTCTGTAGTACGAATGACCGACCTATAACCCTAATCCGGACTCAGGGGGCTCAACAACCCTACAAAAATGGCTCAGTCAACTGTCATTCCACATGCTCAATGAGTCCGTGTGGTTGCACTAACACCACTAGCAACGGTACCGTGCTCAATATTATAACCATCCATCAGGGTTCACTACCACATACTCACAATCGTTATGCGGTATTGGCATTTTATCAATCATATTCCAGTATATCACAATTCAGTTCAATATAAATATTCTCATCGTTTTCTATGCACATTTCATCATCTCATAAAAACATATATCATATTTCACGTATTTTTTCACTTTTTCCCCAAAATACTTGTATCAATAATTTGTACAAACTCATTTCTCATGCAAATAATTTCCACTCACAAATAAATGCCACATTTCATTATTTTCCACTAAACACATCAATCATTCTCATTTCAATATTTTCTCAGAAAATACCCATCAATATATTTCACATTTTTCAACACATGTCATGTGCCACATAGTTTTCATCTAATATTCATAATATATCAATTTCAGATTCCAAAGCATCACAAATTAATATTACTTAAATGCCACACAATTTATCTAATATTTATATCATAATAATTTTCAAGCAAAATACAATATGTTCATTTTCATATATTAATCCAAACGATAATTTTAAAAATATTGCTATAATTTATTCCACTTACCTGACTTACTAAGAGTCTTGTTAAGACCCAAATCCTATGCGCTTGGCGCTCGAAATTCAACTCCTGCAATTTGCATCTTCCCAAGATTAATTAATTCATTTTCTCAAAATAATACCCATCTAACCTTCCCTAGGCCCCATGTACTCCAAATTAACATTTAAACCAATATTTGACACCCCCACTTAATTTTCTGAATTTTGACTGTGGGTCCCAAAATTACACCCGCGGCGCTCACCCGAACCCTAAATTCCAGAAATCTTACTTCAACTCCAAATGCTCAACATTTTAGCATTTTTAAATTAATCTTAATTAATTAAAAATAAACCCCTTAATAACCCCTGTACCCCAAATTTGGGATTTTGCCCACGACGACCCCACAAGAATTTCGACCTGCTAGACTTGTAGAGAATCATTTCTAGATTCTCATTGTGGTGTTCGTTTGTCAATCGGACTTATAATTTGTAAGAAATTAAAGAAAAAAGGAAATTTGGCTTATCCTAGGAGATACGTTTACGTCGCTCCTACCACTGATCCGCTCCAGTAGAAATGACGGCAGCACAGAATGGAGTGCAGCGGTATCTTTCAATTTTCGTTCGAGTAAAAATCCGTGACGAAATCGATGAGAGAGAATGAGAGGAGAGAGAGAGAGTCTGTGCGAGCAGGAAACAGAAGAAGATAAGAAGAAGAAGAAGAAGAAGAAGAAGAAGAAGAAGAAGAAAGAACAAAAAAAGAAAACCAAAAGTAAAAAAAATGAATCTTGTGGAGAAGAATAATAATAATATATTTAATTAATATTAATAATAATACATTTTATTAATAAAAATAAAAATAAATTATTATTATTATTATTTTAAAATCCAATTAATTAATTAATTAACTAATTAATTAATTATTATTTTTTTGGAATCACCCCACTAATCTTGTATAGCCCTTTTTGGGGTTATTACAAGCCGGGTCAGATTCTCCTTGGCTGGACATAGGGTAGAAGCTCTCCCTCTTCATTTATAATATTTTATTTCTCTCATTCTATTAACAACTCCCTCTTCTCCTTTCCCTTGGCTCCCCTCACTCTCTTCTCTTCCCTCTTTCCCTTCTCTTCTCTTTCTCCTTTTCTTTCGGCCCCAACTCCTCTCCTCTTTTCCCTTCTCTCTTCTCCCTTTCTCTTCTCCCAGTCCTTCTCTTCCTCTCTTCTCTCTTCTCATTCTCTTCTCAGTTTTAGTTTTTTTTCCCTTCTCTATTTTGTCTCTTGCCTTGCTGTGCTGTCGTGAACTTCCTCAAACCTGGAGCTCTCGCTGTCATTCTGCTACCACTACCTACTGCTGCATTTTCCCTGCAACCCAAGATCCTCCTTGCCCTGCCTACTTCTATAGCTGCTTCCAGCCACCCGAGGCTCTGTTGCCCCAAGGCTCCTCCTTCTTCCCAAGGCTGCTTCCCCTATGTGCTGCAATCTCCCCTACTCACGGCCAGCTGCTGCTGCCTCCTACCTTCCCTCCACTACTGCAGTTTCAACACACATCCAGCCAACCCGAGAGCCTGCTATAGCCGTGCACCCCTGTGGCTAGCCACCCGCTACTCCGAGCTACAGCCACCTACTACTCCAAGCCACAACCTGCTACCCGAGCATCTCTCTCTCTCTCTCTCTCTCTCTCTCTCTCTCTCTCTCTCTTTTCCTTTTATTTTGTTTTTTTTGCCTTATTTTTGCTATTAAATAATTAAATGAATCTTGTTATTTTTCATTGAGTTTTAGTTAAAGTTTGAAGCTTTGAATCTTTTTGTGGGTATTATTAGTATTATTAAAGTTTATTTATTTATTTTTCTCTCAAATAAATGTCGCATTAGATTTAATTATTGTTCGATTTATTTAGCTAATTAATTAAAGTCCAGTTTATCTAAAAAAAATAACAAAATACAAAAAAAGGAAAATATATATATTTTTTTAGAAGTTAAATTAGTAGTTTTCCTTAAATTTTAATCTTGTTTGTCGAAGTTTGATTTAGTTTAGGTTTAATCTTATTAAAGTTCTCATTTTTATCGTGTTCAGTTATCGTTTAAGTTGTTAAAGCGTTAATTTTTGTTTGAGTTCTTGTTTGCATTTAAGTTTTGATTTTTATTCAAATTCTTAATTTTGTTAAAAGTTTGGTTTTTATTGTTCACGTTTGTGGTTGATTGAGTTTTTTTTTTTATCATCATTGCATGTTTTAATTACGTAGGAAAGTTATCATCTTTAGTTTTCATTTCGAAGTTCAACGTGTGTTTCAATTTTTCCCTAGTTAATTATAGGATTTTTGTGTCTCGTTATTTAATTCAGTGCGTGTTAGGTTAAAGTTTAAATTGCATGTTATTTTAAGTCGTTAAAGAAAACCTCAAACAATCTAAGAACCCGAATCTGAACTGAGTTTAGTGACTTTTTATTTTCGATTGTATGTAAAATTTTGAATTTAACCGCATTCCCTGAGGAGATGATTTGGCCTTTGGACTTAATATTACATGATAGAACTCCTATACTTAGGATAGCTTCTAAGCTGTTCATTTTTAAAATAAGTCAATGCCAATATATACAAGTGGCCAAGGGAGGACTTTGGCAGTGGTCCGACCAAGTCGAAGCCCTATGCTTCAAAGGGCCAAGATACTACAGTGGGGTGTAGAGGCTCTGGTGGCTAATGTATATAATTTGCATGGAATTGAAATGCTTGACAGGTCTTAGCGTACTCCATGGAATCATGCACCATCGTGGGCCAATAGTATCTCATCCTTTTGATTTTATGGTGAAGTTTCAGACCGGATTGATGTGCGCTGCACATGCTAGAGTGAGCTTACTCTAAAGCTTGCTTTGCCTCTTCACAACTTAAGCATCGTAAAAAGAGTCCATCGAAGGATCTTCGATACAATGTATCTTTGTAGTATATGAATCGGGCAGCGCATCGACGCAACTTTATCCTATGACGACAATCTTCAGGAAGACTTCCATGAATCAGATAGTCAATAATGGGTTATCACTAGTCCTCAGTTTCAATGACGTGAACGAATACAACATTTGTTTCTTCTTCTTCTTCTTCTTCTTCTTCTTTTTCTTCTTCATCTTCAATTGGTGGCATGACCCATTTCTGGATACAACAATGATTGTTGTTTGGCTATCTGATTTAGCTAGTGAGGTGGCCAAGTTGGCTAGCGCATCTGCTCGACAATTTTCCTTCCTTGGGATATGATCCAAGACAATGCTCTCAAACTCTTCCAGTAGACATTGGGCGTACTTGTGGTATGGCCCAAGACCCTCCTTTTTTACGTTGTATCATCCAGAGAGCTGGTTGATGACGAGTTGTGAGTCATCGTATACTTCAAGCATAGGAATCTTCGTGTCAGTGGCCATTTAGAGACCAATGATCAATGCTTGATATTCAACGACGTTTTTTTTAGCATAGATCACATAGGATGAATGCGTATGACAGCACTTGGCGTTGAGAAGTGACAAATACCACGTCGGCACTAGCACCATCGCGTCGTGCTGCTGCGTCGAAGTACATTGCTCATGGTGGCAATATGTCTATTTGGATTTTTTCTTCAGCTAGGAGTTCTTCTATGAATTCCCAATTGGATGGAGCTGGATGATCCGCCAAAAAGTTGGCAAGAGCTTGCTCCTTAACTACTTTCTAAGGCACGTAGATGATGTCATAACTTTGCAGTGTGAGTGCCCACTTAGCTAGTCATCCGGACAAGACCGAGAGTATATATTTCACTGGGTCAGCTCTTGCAATGAGGTGGATCATGTGGGATTGCAAGTAATGCTTTAGCTTATCTGCAACGCCCCCATTTTCATACCATTTTTTTTTTCATTTAATAAACACATCACATATTGGCCACGTCAACCATTGATACCATAAAACATAACCCGACCCGAAAGTGGGTATTGGGTATAAAATCATACTCATATACATAATCCTAACAGCGGAAGTCATTTCAGAAACATAAACATACCACAGCAAATACACTTACCAGAGTACTACCGTCCATATATACAAGTCAACCACAGAAACTATAGGGGAATCAAACCTCCCCAACTCAAAATACTCACACTGACTTCTCAAGGTATTGATTCCCCTCTACCTCGAAGCTTTATCATCGAGTTTATCTCGATTTCTTGAAATATTTAAATGATTGGGTGAGACACATCTCAGTAAGACAAAATAAATTATCTATAGTGTGTGGCAATATGAGAACATATATTCGTTTCAGTAATAGTATCTCTTGAGAAAATATACAATTTCACAATCATAATCATATAAATGTACAATACAAGCTTTTATAAGCTTTTACTTCCATTTCAAAAATCATTCGTTCGTAACCTAATTTACCGACGAAGTTCCTAAGAATAGGGAAGCTCACCTGCCTATACAAGTAGCCTCTCTCTGCTCAGATATCGTTTGCAGCCTGGCGTGATTAACTCGGGTTCAGTTACAACCGATACTAATTAGGTCACTCACCTTACTCAGTAAGCCCTCTAGCAGTGTGTTTTACTATGCTTAAATTGTTTATTAACTCACGCTATATCATTTCTCATTTTATTTATCGTTCTTATTTTCATTTTATTTCCATTTTTATTTCATTTCCATTTCCTTTTCATTTTCCACTTCCATGTCTAGCTTATAAGTGTCACTAGTCACTAATACATCTGTGTCTGTACTCATGGTTGCCCTGAGGATAACTCTCCACGTCATGCAATCCCCCATGAATAGGGTTGTGTGGCCCGAAGGCTGGACCTAACCGCAGTTAGTCGACCCGGTTAGGTCAACTAACATCATATATCCCATGTCTGTAGTACGAGTAGCTGGCCAAAAGCCCTGATCCAGACTCAGGGGGCACAACAACTCTACTATACAGCTCAGTCTACTATTACGCCACATGCTCCACGGGCCCGTGTGGTTGCACTAACTCCACTAGAAACGGCATCGTTCTCAATATCACTACTCACCATTAGGGTTTCCATATCCATCCATCAGGGTTATCACGGCCACATACCAACAATCATTATGTGGTATTGACATTTCATCAATCACATGTCTGTCTTCCCCTTTCGGTATTTCACATTTCATTTCTTATAATTTAATATTCATATTGCAGAATTAATGGTGCAATATTCACATTTCACATAGTCACATTTTCCATAACCATATCTCATATTCACATTTCTCATTTTCATATTGCAGAATTAACATTGCAATATTCACATTTCACATATTCACATTTCCCATAATCATATTTCTCATTTTCATATTGCAGAATTAACATTGCAATATTCACATTTAATATATTCACATTTCCCATAATCATATTTCTCATATCCACATTTCAATATCAGTATTGTAGAATTTTACATTGCAATATTCACATTTCTTACATTCATATTTCAATATCAGTATTCTCAACACATTTCACCATTTCAATGATATTTTCTCAATTCATAATTCATTTAATCTCATACTATCATATACATATCTTATTTCACAATTACTTAGTATTTCTCAATACACATTGTCATATCTCAGAAGATACATTTCCTGTACATTTCACTTTCATCATTTTCCCACATTTTAATTCTCATATCAAAACACATTGCAGTATCCCATATTTCACAGGGTAATTCAATTAACTCAGTTTAAACATTTTTCAATATAAATCATATATCACACATATTTCATCTGATATTTATATCATAATAAATTCCAGGTAAAATACATAATACCATTTTCACATATTACTCAATCCATAATTTTCATAAATAAACTGCTATAATTTATTCCCCTTACCTGACTTACTCAGATTTTGCTAAAACACTTAATTTCTACGCCCCTTGGCATTCGCTGCCCAAAAACCTACAATTCATATTTTCCCAAATTATTCAACACCACTCTGAGAATAATTTCCATTTAACACTTCCTACATTTCATATACTCCAAATTAACTTAAAACCCCTTAAATACACCACTTACCCTGGTTTTGGGATGGTGCCCCGAAATCCCAAACCAAAAATCTGTTCCGCATAGGTTGCAAAGAATCTTCCCAAGAACCCCGGGTGGTTCCTCATCATCAATTCAACCTAAAATGAGTTCAGAATCAAAGGAAAAATGGAAGGGGTTTCGTGGGGTTTCGTAGGTTTCGAAGAGAGAAAAAGAAGGAAAATTTGTTTTTAAGAAATATGTCTAGTGGCTCTCCTTATAAAACTCACTGCAGAGAAAACTGTCACCAATTTTCTCTAACCCTTAGAAAACTGTCGTCGATTTTCTATTTAACCAGCCCGATTTTAACCATTTACCCGTTACCGTCTCACGGTAAAAACCAAAAGTGTCGCCAGTTTTCTGACCGATTTTCTTCCTTTTCAACGAAAAATCATCTTTTTCTATTTTATTTTATTATTTTATTTTCCCAGGTCTCTACATTCTCCCCTCCTTATAAAATTTCGTCCTCGAAATTTGTTATCTGTGTTATACCCATCCCCTGAAGAAAATTTACTACTTATTTTACTAACTATGGCGGAGGAATACCGTGGTTACATAAGGGTTCTGGGAGATTACAACCTTTGAAAGAAAATTCTCTCCAAAACTACCAGAACCAAAATACGACATAACCTCTACTATACAAATTAAATTACATTCCTTTAACCTTGGTTTTTATTCAACAAATGCACGTATTTCTGGCACATTTGCTCCTCTAACTTCCAAGAAGGTTCCTCCACTGCATGGTTGTGCCACATAACTTTTTCTAATGGAATGCTTTTCGTACACAACTTTTATTCTTTCCAATCCAAATTCTGCACTAGCTCTTCTTTATAAATAAGGCATCACTAAGTTCCAGTGCCTCAAATCTGATCCAATGGAAGGGATCTAAGATGTATTTCTTCAACATGGAAACATGAAATGCATCATGAAATTTTGATAAAACTGGTGGTAAAGCCAATCTATAGGCAACTGGACCCATTCTTTCTAGAATCTGGAATGGTTCAATCTACCTAAGGCTCAGTTTACTCTTCCTCCCAAATCTCATAACTCCTTTTAATGGTGTCATCCTAAAAAATACGTGATCTCCAACGTCAAACTCTAACTCTCGTTGGCGAGTATCTGCATAGCTTTTTTGCCGACTCTGTGCTGTTCTAATCCTGTCATTGATGAGTCTGACTTTTTCCTGAGTTTGTTGTATCAGCTCTAACCCCATTATCTGTCTCTCTCCAAACTCATCCTAGTATAACAGGGATTGACATTTCCTACCATACAATGCCTCAAATGGTGTCATCCCAATGCTGGCCTGATAGTTGTTATTATACACAAATTCAACTAGTGGTATAAACCATAACCAATTGTCTCCAAAGTCCAACACACATGCACGTAGCACATCCTCCAATATCTGTATCGTCCTCTCCATTTGTCTGTCTATCTGATGATGAAATGTTGTGCTGAATGATAACTAAGAACCCATAGACCCTTACAAACTCTTCCAAAAACGGAATGTGAACCGTGGGTCTTGATCCGAAGCTATGGACACTGGCACGCCATGCATTCTCACTATCTCCTGAATGTACAACTCTGACAATTTGTTTAAGGAGTAGTTAACTCTGATAGGTAGAAAATGGGTAGTCTTCGTAAGTCAATCTACTACTACCCAAATGGCGTCTTGTCCATGTAACGCTGACGGTAACCCAGTGACAAAATTCATCGTTATATGCTCTCACTTCCACTCAAGAATATATAGTAGCTGCAATGACCCCGTCGGTCTCTGATGCTCAGCTTTCACTTGTTGCATGTCAAACACTATGCTACAAATTCAGCAATCTCTCTTTTCATTTTGCTCGACCAAAAAGATTCCTGAAAATCCCTGTACATTTTAGTGCTACCAAGATGTACAGTATATAAGGATCGGTGTGCTTCTTCCAAAATCACTTTTTTAATCTCAGGATCGACAGGTACACATAACCTGGTACGAAACCTCAAGGCTCCATCATCTAAGATACTGAAATCCTCCTCCAGACCATCCTGTACTTTCTCTATAAGTTTTATTAACTCTGCATCACTCTTCTGTGTTGTTTTAATTCTTTCCTGTAGAGTTAGCTGTAACACCAAATTGACTATAAATACTTGATGATCGCCCTTTACGAATTCTATCCTCGGTCTCTCCATATCCATCTAAATTGGATGTTGTATTGCCAATACAGATACTGATCCATCCACTGATTTTTGTCTCAAGGCATCAACCACCATATTAGCCTTTTCCAAGTGGTAATTGATGGTGCAGTCATAATCTTTTATCAATTCCAACCATCTTCTCTGCCTCATGTTCAATTCTTTCTGCGTGAAAAAGTATTTCAAGCTTTTATGATCAGTGAAGATTTCACACCTCCCACCATAAAAATCATATCTCCAAATCTTTAGTGCATATACCACCGTTGCTAACTCCAGATCATGGGTAGGGTAATTCTTCTCATATTCTTTCAATTGTCGTGAGGCATATGCAATCACTCTCCCTTACTGCATTAGAACATAGTCGAGCCCTTTATGTGATGCATCATTTTAAATCACGAAATCCTCTTCACCTGAAGGAATCGTCAACATTGGTGCAGTGATGAGCCACTGCTTCAACTCTTGGAAGCTCTGCTCACATTCATCAGACCACTCAAATTTCACCCCTTTCCTGGTCAATCTAGTCAATGGACTAACAATTTGGAAAAACCATCAACAAACATGTTGTAGTACCCAGCCAATCCCAAAAAACTTTTGATTTCCTGTACATTCTTAGGTCGTACCCAATCCACCACCGCCTCAATCTTACTCGAATCCACTGATATACCACCCCTGAATATCACATGTCCAAGGAAGGTAACCTGCTATAGCCAGAATTCGCACTTCTTGAATTTCGCAAACAGTATCCTTTCCTTTAGTACCTGAAGTACTATCCTCAGATGTTCCTCGTGCTCCTATGGGCTCTTTGAATACATCATTATGTCATCGATAAAAACTATTTCAAACTACTCTAAATATTGTTGGAATACCTGGTTCATCAAATCCATAAACACTGCAGGGGTATTTGTCAATCCAAACGGCATAACCAAGAATTTGTAATGGCCATACTGAGTCCTGAATGTCATCTTTGAAACATCTTATACCCTAATCTTTACTTGATGATACCCAGACAGTAAATTTATCTTTGAAAAAACATGTGTCCCCTGTAACTGATTAAACCAATCATCGATGTGGGGAAGCGGGTATTTATTCTTGATAGTCGATGCACATTCTCATCGACCCATCTTTCTTTTTCACAAATAATATCAGTGCTCCCCATGGCGATGCACTGGGCCGAATAAATCCCTTGTCTAACAATTCCTGTAACTTATCCTTCAATTCCTTTAATTTTATCGGTGCCATTCTGTACAACACTTTTGAAATCGGCGTTATCCCTAGTACTAGATCAATGGAAAACTCTACCTCACAATCAGGAGTTAGTCTTGAAAAATCCTCGGGGAAAACATCAGGAAAATCCCTCACTATCGGGATATCCTTTAATATTAACTCTCTTTCAGATATCTCCTGTACACAGGCTACATAACTCTGACAACCCTCTAGCAGCATTTGCCTCGCCTGAATGGCAGATAGCAACTGTGGTGGGGTACGCACATAAGACCCCACAAACCTATACTCCTGTTCCCTTGGAGGTTTAAACACTACCTCTCTCTGATGACAATCTATACTGGCATAGTGAGCAGCTAGCCAGTCTATCCCCAGTATCATCTCAAACCCATGCATATCCAAGACCACCAGATCAGCTAATAAAATCCTCCCCTAAATGCCTACTGGACAATTACTAAATACTTTATCACATATCCCCACAACAGCTGTCTGCGTAGCCCCTGACAAATTAACACCCAACTGTTGCTTTTCTAACCCATAAAATTTAACAAACTCTTGGGCGATAAAAGAATGAGTCACCCCTGAATCAAATAAAGCAGTAGTTGTAAATGACATAATTGAAACTATACCTGTCACAACATCTCCTACTGCCTCTACATCCCTTGGTGTCAATACATAAACTCGTGCTAGAGCAATATTCCTCTGTTGTTCACCTCGAGGTGCCTGATGACCTCCTTGGTATGGTCTGGGAACATGTGCGACAACTGGTGGTGCACGACAATCCCTCACTATATGCCCAGGCTGATAGCACCGATAACATACAATCTCCCTAACTCGACACTTCCTCGAGTGTCTCCTGTAGCATATGGGACAAGAAGGGGGCATCTGCTTACCCTGTACAGCCCCGATCTCTCACTACCTGTCTCCTTCCTCCCCCACTATCCTGCCACCTCCAAGGCCCTCGGCTAGAACCTACCTAAACATCTGAAGGCGCGAGCCTCTTCCCCTGACTCTGTGCTGCGGTGCCTCTCTGAAGGCCACTCTCAATCACTGCAGCTCTATCTACTACCTCTGCAACCGTCTGAGCCTGAAAGCCTATAACCCGCTCAAGCAGACTCTGCCTCAGACCCTCTTCGAATTTCCTCACCTTCCTCTCCTCATCTGGTACCAAAAACGGAGCAAACTGAGACAGCTCAATAATTCTCGCCATATATTGTTGTACTATCAACGATCCCTGCGTTAGATGCAGAAACTCCACCGCCTTTGCACTCCTAATAGTAGCAAGAAAGTACCTCTAAAAAAAGATCTCCCTGAAGTGGCTCCACGTCACCGCTACAGGGTCCAGTCTCTACTCCTCTAACAATCTCGCTAATCTCCACCAGCGTTTTGCCTCCCCCGTCAACTTAAATGTCGCAAATAAAACTTTCTGCTCATCTGTACATGAAAGAACTGCCAGTATGTCCTCCATATCATGGACCCAGTTCGCAGCCACGAGTGGGTCAGGTCCTCCAGAAAACAACGAAGGTCTCATTCATGTGAACTGTGACGACCCGCTCATTTTTCCACATTTTTTTTATAATAATATCAATAGCACATTTCCCATATTCCAGTTCAGCAGGTCACAATCCACCTGGACCCGTGGGTACCAGGGATATATCAGAACATACAGCGAAAACCCTAGCAGCAGAAAACATACAATAATGTACATCTCAATACCATATAGTACAATATATCAGAGTTGTTATAGTCCACAGTATTTCCATATATACATCTCAAAATAAATCTAGGACATTTCCCACAAAATCTAACTATCCCTACAAAAAGAAACTTACCCTTCAAAAAGGGCAGATAAACAATACTAGCTCAGCGGGGCTTTTCTCGCTCTCCTATCTGGGGCTCCTAAAAAGTTTATAAGATTTAGGGGTGAGACACCTCTCAGTAAGGGAAATAAACTAATACCAGTGTGTGGTAACATGAGTCTTCTGTGTTCTACATATACCATACATAACATATTCAGTACTGTTTCGTCAAATCTGGAAAACATATATATATATATATTAACACATGGCAGAACATACTGCGTTTTCATAAACATATCTCATCTCATATAATAATAATAACATAAAACAATCCTGGTAGGTTAACTGACTGTTGTCATGTATTACCCCCATATGATTGGGTTGTATGGGCCAAAGGTGGGACCTGACAATGGTTGGCCGACCACTGCCAAGTCAAACAGTAGTCTGTAGGTCCGATGGGTTTGCCAGACCTGGTCCGTACACCAGGGGCGATCACAGCACACTTCTTTAATAACCACATCGACCATCCAATCTGACACCACTCTGTACAGCGGCGTTAACACCAATATCATGATCAAAAAGACCATGGACACATAGCAAAGGTACTGTGCAAGTGCTAGCCTAGACCAAGCCAACCAGGTTCTGATATCATATAGTATATACTAAAATTGTGATACATAGATATTTCATATCATTTATTCTCACATCAATTATATCATTTTGCGTATATACGTGTATCATGAAAATCATCGGCCTATACGCCGGTATTACACATTTTATCATAGCTCGGCCCATACGCCGGCAAACATATCATAGCACAGCCCGTACGCTGGCGAATCACATCATAGCACGGTCCGTACGCTGGCAAACACAACATAAAAATCTTGGCCCGTACGCCGGTTTTTCCGTCATAAAATCCATATCATAATCACATTTCCAAAAACAATATTTCATAACATTTTATACTCATGCCACTAACAAATTTTCATATAATCAACATACGATCATTTTCACAGTATTTTCCAAATATAAATCATATATATATATATGTATATATTCATTTTTCCTGAATCCAGATGCTATATATATAAATACATGCATTTTCTCAAAACAAAACTAACTTAGTTTATCCCCTTACCTGTTTCTTGAAAAGCCCATAAGAAAATTCTACCCCGCACCCGTAGGGTTCCCAACTCAACACCCTGAAAATGCAAACCCCCAGTATTAAACTTCAATATTTCTACGTGCATAACATTTCTTATAACTACCGTTAGGTCAAATTCGGCTTAAAAAGCCTTACCTCAACTTAGGGATGATTTCCAACGTTCCCAATTCAACACCCCTGGAAATGAAAACTTCCAGTATTAAAATTTAGTATTTTTAAGCGTATAACACTTTTCTCAACTATCACAAATCCAAATATTGAGTAAAAAAGCCTTACCCTGGATTTGGGATGGTTTCCAACTTGCTTTCACCAACAATCTGCTCCAACAGATTTGGAGAGAACTTCCCCGAGAGCGTCGTGGTGACTTCGGATTGTCGATCCGGCAAAGATCTGGCCCGAAATCGATGAAAGAAAGAGGGAAAACCGAAGAGGAGAGAGAGAGAGGGAAAAGATAGCTTCTTTAGAAAGTTAAAATCCAAATTTTCATATTTATAGAACAGGGGATTTCGTCGACGAGCCACGTCATTCGTCGACGAATCCTTCATTAATTTCGTCGATGAAATTCAGTCCTCGTCGACGGAATTCAGTCATCTCAAAACCCCCCTCTCGGTATTTCTTCATCGACGAATCCCTGTATTCGTCGATGAATTTTCTTAAGCCTTCATCGACGAATCCCCTGTATTCGTCTACGAAGCTCTACTGATTCCCTTTCCGTTATTCCTTCCAAAGTTCAATGTCATCGACGAACGCTTTGCGTTCGTTAATGAAGTCAACTACTTCCTTCTGTTTCCGGCTTCCATTTCCCTTTCTTTATTATTTAAATACCATTTTTATTCGGGTCGTTACATGAACTGCTCAATTGTGCAGCTCCATCCTTCCGAACTCCTAACCATCTCTGACATCACCTGTTGGGTGACACTACATAATACAACATCAGGGTCTCCTCCACCTATACCGGAAGGCTCTACATCATCACCCTCAGCATGTGCACTACTACTCCCTAGATCCATCCTACAAAGGATATAAAACCATTTTAGAACCCTATTATCATAGCTCACAGCATACCCAACATACTCAAACTCACACAATATTCAGCTATAAACATTTCTCTTAACACTCTTATTCCCCATTTAAGATTCAATCCTACTATTCAGAAACACGATCTGACGATAGTATCTATGGCTTTCTAGAAGTCGTCACCCTAGCAAAAAGACAGAAACAATCACGGAACTCCTATTTCAAGGTCACAATACAGAAAACTAAATTCAAATCTCATCCTCTAACAACAACTGACTCATATCTCATCAATATCCATTCCTATACTCTAGTATTGTATTCCACTATTTACTAAAGTCTATAGAACCTAGAAAACCTAGGCTCTGATACCAAACTGTGACGCCCCAATTTTTATGCAATTTTTTTCCATATAATAAACACATATATCACATATCAGCCATGTTAACCGCTGATACCATAATACATAACCCAACTCGAAAGTGGGTATCGGGTATAAAATTATACTTATATACGTAATCCTAACAGCGGAAGTCGTTTCATAAATTTATACATACCACAGCGAATATCCATACCAGAGTACTACCATCCATATATACAAGTCAACCACAGAAACTCTAGGGGAATCAAACCTCGCTAGCTCAAAATACTCACCCTCACTTCTCAGGGTATTAGCTCCCCTCTACCTTAGAGTTCTATCACCCAGTCTATCTCAATTTCCTGAAATATTTAAATGATTGGATGAGACACATCTCAGTAGGATGGAATAAATTATCTATAGTGTGTGGCAATATGAGATTCATTATATCATAACATATATTCGTTTCAGTAATAATATCTTTCTAGAAAAATATACAACTTCACAATCATAATCATATAAATGTACAATACTTCCATTTCCAAAATCATTTCTTCGTAACCCAATTTACCGGCGAAGTTCGTGAGAATACGGAAACTTACCCGCCCATACAAGTAGCTTCCCTATGCCCTAATATCGTTTGCAGCCTTGCCCGATTAACTCGAGTTCAGCTACAATTGATACTAATCAGGACACTCACCTTACTCAGTAAGCCCTAAGGTGGTGTGTTTTACTTCGCTTAAATTATTTATTAACTCACGCTATATCATTTCTCATTTTCTTTCTCGTTCATATTCTAATTTCATTTCCATTTTCATTTCATTTCCATTTCCTTTTCATTTTCCATTTCCATGTCTAACTTATGAGTGTCACTAATTACTAATACATCTATGTCGGTACTCATGGCTGCCCTAAGGATAACTCTCCACATCATGCTACTGCCCATTAGTAGGGTTGTGTGCCCCGAAGGCTAGACTTGACTGCGGTTGGCCGACCCGGTTAGGTCAAATAACATCATATATCCCATGTTTGTAGTATGACTAGCCGGCCAAAAGCCATGATCCGGACTCTGGGGGCACTGTAACTCTACTATACAGCTCAATCTACTGTCACGCCACACGCTCCACGAGCCCGTGAGGTTGCACTAACTCCACTAGCGACGATACCGTTCTCAATATCACTATCCATCATTAGGGTTTCCATATCCATCCATCAGGGTTATCACGGCCATATACCAACAATCATTATGTGGTATTGACATTTCATCAATCACATGTCTGTGTTCCCCTTTGGGTATTTCACATTTCATTCTCACAATTTAATATTCATATTGCAGAATTAACGGTGCAATATTCACATTTCACATAGTCACATTTCCCATAACCATATCTCATATTCACATTTCTCATTTTTATATTGCAGAATTAACGTTGCAATATTCACATTTCACATATTCACATTTCCCATAATTATATTTCTCATTTTCATATTGCAAAATTAACATTGCAATATTCACATTTAACATATTCACATTTCCCATAATCATATTTCTCATATCCACATTTCAATATCAGTATTGCAGAATTTTACATTGCAATATTCACATTTCTCACATTCATATTTCAATATCAGTATTCTCAACATTCATCATTTCAATGATATTTTCTCAATCCATAATTCATTTAATCTCATACTATCATATACATATCTTATTTCATAGTTACTTAGTATTTCTCAATACACATTGTCATATCTCAGAAGATACATTTCCTGCACATTTCACTTTCATCATTTTCCCACATTTTAATTCTCATATCAAAACACATTGCAGTATCTCATATTTCACAGGGTAAATCAATTAACTCAATTAAAACATTTTTCAATATAAATCATATGCCACACATATTTCTTCTGATATTTATATCATAATAAATTCAGGTAAAATACATAATACCATTTTCACATATTACTCAATCCATAATTTTCATAAATAAACTGTTATAATGTATTCCCCTTACCTGACTTACTCAGATTTTGCTAAAATACCCAATTTCTATGCCCCTTGGCGTTCGCTGCCCAAAAACATACAATTCATATTTTCTCAAATTATTCAACACCACTCCAAAAATAATTTCCATTTAACACTTCCTACATTTCATATACTCCAAACTAACTTAAAACCCCTTAAATACACCACTTACCCTGGTTTTGGGATGGTGCCCCGAAACCCCAAACCAAAAACCTGTTCCGCATAGGTTGCAAAGAATCTTCCCAGGAACCCCGTGGTGCTTCCTAATCGTCAATTCAGCCTAAAATGAGTTCAGAATCAAAGGAAAAATGGAAGGGGTTTCGTAGTGTTTCGAAGAGAGAAGAATAAGGAAAATTTGTTTTTAAGAAATATGTCTAGTGGCTCCCCTTATAAAACTCATTGCAGAGAAAATTGTCGCCAATTTTCTCTAAGCCTTAGAAAATCGTCACCGATTTTCTATTTAACCGGCTCGGTTTTAACCATTTACCCATTACTGTCCCGCGGTAAAAACCAAAACTGTCTCCAGTTTTTTGGCTCCTTCGGAAAATCGTCACCAATTTTCTTCCTTTTTAGCGAAAAATCAATTTTCCATTTTCTTTTATTATTTTATTTTCCTTCATCTCTACATTATCGACAACGAAGAAGAGTACCAGACATGTCTTCTTAATAGGCGAATAATTTAGCTCTGGGCTAGCCGTTGTTTTGCTTAGGCGGTAGAGCACCACCTCCTTTCTTGGCTCATTTTCTTGGGCTAGTAAGGCTCCTAAGGATCTTTCTTGTGTGGCGATGTAAAGGATCAATGGCTTTCCTTGGATGGGTGCACCTAAGACCTGTGGATTTGAGAGGTAGTCTTTTATGCTTTGGAAAGCTTTGGCACATGCTTCATTCCACTCGAAGTCAACTCTTTTTCATTAACTAGTCGAAGGATTGGCATCGCACTGCTAGATTTGAGATGAAGCGTCGAATCAATGCCAGCCTTCCTTGAAGACTTTGCAGTTCTCTCATATTCTTGGGCTTTAAAATTTTTTGGATGACATCGATCTTTTGACTGGTTAACTTTGATGTCGTGATGGCGCACAATAAAGCCAAGAAACTTGCCTGAGGTGACCGCAAATGCGCATTTTAGCAGATTCATCTTTAGCTGGTACTTTCGAAGCTTATCGAACACCAATTTAAGATCTTGTAGGTGCTCATTACGCATCTTTGTCTTCATGACGAGGTCATTGATGTAATATTTCACCTTCTTATGGTGTAGGTCATCAAAAATCTTTTGCATGACACGCTGGTAAGTGGCATCCGCGTTCTTTAGCCCAAAGGGCCTTTGTAATAGTAAATCCCTTTTGGCGTGCGGAAGGCTGTGAGTTTTTCGTCCTTCGGAGCCATCCTTATTTGATTATAACCAGAAGATCCATCCATGAAAGACAATGCCTCATGACCAGTAGTTGTATCCACCATGATTTTTGTTATGGGTAGGGGAAATCATCTTTTGGACGTGCTTGGTTGAGATCCCTGAAGTCAACGTAGACTCGGAATTGTCCATTCTTCTTCCGGATGGGAACTATGTTCGCAATCCACGTCGAATATGTGGCTTCCCGGATGAAGCCTGCATTGATTAACTTTTTTACTTCTTCGATTTATGGGATAAGCTTTGGATGAAATTGACGTTGGAGCTACTTCACTAATCGTGAGCCTTTCTTCATAGCCAAACGATGCACCGCAATTCTTGGGTCAAGGCCAGGCATCTCCTTGTAACTCCATGCAAATACATCCTTGTATTGACTCGATACTTCAATGCACTCTCCTTCTTCTTCTTGTGTGAGTAAGGCACTTATGAAGGTAGGTCAAGGATCCTCTGGAATGCCAAGGTTGACATCTTTAAGCTCATCAACGGTGGCTGGGACACTATCCTCTAACTTTGGAGAAGCGTCCTCGATTTCGTTGTCCGACAAATTAGGCTCAGTTTTCTCACCTATTATGATGTGGTATGACATGTATGAGGACTCTTCCTCTCTTTCCTTATCATCGTGACCATGCCTCCGAGCTTGGGTGTTGGTTCGACCTTTAGTTGTTGGCATTTCATTGATGTTGACTTCTATGGTCCTTCTATTCCTTCTCTAAGATGAAACTTTTTCACCAACTTCATGGTCATCTTCATGTCGGTTTGATAGCGATGGTTCGCCTAGCCTTTGGAAGACCAACATTCTCCTTGTGCCTAAAAGTCATTTGAACACAAATTTCTAAGGTCTAAGATTTGGTCCTCCGATGCATTCAAACACTGTGCCTCGAGGCTTTTATGATTGGGGCTCTTTCGTCCCATTGATCGCTTGATTTTGTGCAAGTTCAAGATCTCTAATGCGATCAAACATCGAACTGCGAGATGCTGTTGTAGGGGAGTTTTCTTCTTCATTGGTCACTTGAATCTCGATAACGTATGTGTTCACCGATTGCCTATTACTCCTTAATGTGATACAAATGTGAGGCTTTTGTTGATAACCCAAACCAAGCCAAGTCATGGGAGGTTGAGCGACAACATCTTCAATGCATTTTGCCTCTAGTAGGCTTACTGGTTTTGGATTCTAGAAATCATGTCTAGCCTTGGCTAAAAGTTTATAGGCATTAGGGTCAAACCCTTCATCGGTTCTCCTATTCGGGAGTGGACCATGTTCGATTGCCCCCTTTGTTGGCTGGATGAATCCCTTTAATGGTTTGGTGGTCACCACTAGATCTATCTTTGGCACTGGTAGGGATAGTGCATCCCTCAGAAAGCGAATGTCTTCAGGTTTTAGACTGCCACATATTTCCTTTAGCCGGGGATCAATATGGCAACAAAAGGATTCCTCCTTATTATATGACTCATCTTTCTTTAAGCTGCTTCCGATTGTCAAAACCTCTGATGCAATGACCTCACAATTGTCTGTGTCTATGTAGAATATAGCGTCAACTAGGTGGGCCTCAACTTTGGAGAATGGTTTCAAGTCAGTGTTGACTTTTTGGACACCGTTCTTGTAGTACTTGAAACACTTATGTAAACTTGACAAAATGATCCCATTTCCATGGATCCAAAGGTGGCCTAACAACATCTTGTATGTTGTTCGCGCATCGATCACATGGAATAGGGTGTTGGATGTGAGGTCATCGATGGTAAAGTCTAGGCGGACCATGCCAATCACTAGCTGACCCCCTTTATTGAAGCCTTGAATCATCAATCGACTTTTGGATAGTTTTTTGATATTGATGCCAAGTTCTTTCAAGATGGTTTTTGGGATGATGTTGACTATAGATCCATCATCAATGAGGCTACGGCCGATCCTCTGTTCTTTGGCATACCTTAAGACATACAAGGGTCGGTTGTGGGGCTTTGACCCCAACAAAAGATCTTCATATGAAAATGCAATCATTGAGTAACACGCTACATAGACCTGTTATGCCTAATTGTTGTGCACCGTCGCATCATTCTGGGTCAAAAGCCTTGCCAACTCGTGAAGAGTCAAGATGGCTTGATTTCGTACTCTCTTAGAGGATTGCATTAAGGAACGCAATTGGGAGTTGGTGAGGAGATCTTGGAGAGTTTTTGATACCTCATCTTCCACTAGGTTGCTTTTGCCATGTTATCGACACTTAGGCTCCTCCTCAGTGATGTTTATGGACATTATATGGACCGCGACACTTTGGGTCTGTGTGAAGAAGTCTTCAGGAAAGAAATCCATTAGGGTGATGGGAAAGGGCCTTTTTTGCACCATTTCATCCTCGTCCTTAGTGTCCATGTTTCGCACGACTGTCGTTTTGCGAGACTTCTTTTTTGGTAAAGGTGGGTGAGACCTTCTTTTGTGTTGCTTCCTTCTTCATGGTGGTGGTGTTGCTAATATCCTCTTTGCTTGGCGTGGTCTTATAGCCTTCACCACGGTCCATCCCTCCTCAGGTTCCTTATGGATGGCTGAGTATTTTGGCGAGTCTTGTTCATCAAATCTGACATTGGTGTTGGGCCTCGAAGGGTGGACTTCAGCAGCGTACGACAAGGCTTGACTTCTCTTACCCTTTTTTACTTTTCCTTGATTTGGTGACGAATATGGACCATCCATCACTGATTTCATCCTCCGATTCTAATAAAGATGCCCAGACCTTGAGGTCATCGGTCATGAGTTCATATAGAGTTGGGATGTTTGTGTTATCATCCTGGGACATATCTGAATAAGCGTAGACTTATTTGACATCTTGGTCTACTATGAATTGGACACATATTGCCCCTTTAGGTAACTTGGGCCCTTCCTCTTTTGTCTTGATGGGCTGCTTGGCTTGAGGAAGTGGTGTTTCATGCGGTTCCCATTTTGCTATCGGGGTTTGTCGCCTTTTGTTTGCTGCGCGCCAGCATACTTCGATGGTGTTCTACAGGTGTGAGATGTTTATAGGCTCCGAGGTTCCAAATTAAATGAACCATGGATCCTCCTTTAATGTAGTACTTTGCTGCGTAGGCCTAAAGACCTCGGTTGTGATGGTGGCTTGATTTTCCTCGGCAACGTCACCTTTGTCCAGGAGAATCTTGTCTTGATTCTTCAACCTCATGACTAGCTCCTTCAGCACAAAGCATTTCTCTGTTGAATGGCCGACTATGCGATGATTTTTGCGGAATTTTGGGTCTTCGACCCTGTGCATTTCATCTGGATGCTTGGGCTCCAACAACTTTATGAGGTACATCAAAGTCCAAGAATTAATATTTTTTCTGCTCCAATTCTCGCAGTGTTGTCCTTGGCTTCTCTTACCACTTTGGTAGATCGGGCAAGAGTGGAGTATTTGCCTTCTTCTTTGCCCTGATTTTGATGAGTGTGACATCGACGATCATTGTTTCCTTGCCCTTGGCAGCCTTTTCGATCCTTTTGACCTCCTTCATTTCTCGACATTGGTCCACGTGGAGCACTAAGTCTTTGCCCCCAAAGGTGGTGATGTTTATATCCATCTCATGAGCTCAAGTTGTGAGTTCCTGTTGACCTGATTGGTCACACCCAGTTTTGATTATGACAAATGCTCTTGGTACTAATGGTTGTACTGAGAATTGCATGCAGGTTCACCTTGTGCGCGCTTCAGGACTAAAGACTTATTATGATGGCATGCGGTGTTCGTGCCGATGAATGAAGAACCTTGTGCTGCATTTATATTTATTTTTCAGTTTCTTCATTCTGGGATGTAATTTTATTATGGACTGTACACTCATATGGCTTGTAATAATTTGCATCATGCATGATAGGTAGATATGCTCAAATTGACCTTAGATTGACCATAGGACCTCCAAATAACATGAAAAACTTTTGTCATAAAATGCCTAACTTATACAAAGGTTTTTAAATGGTTTTAAAGTTAAAAGAAGGCAAAAACTAAAATTTTCAAAGGGGTCGGTCAACCGGCTTGTCGACCGAATGTTAGAAATGAATAATTTTCTTACTCAATTGGATGTCATATCAAATCATGTTCAAAATGAAAATTATGGCACTTTACCATAGCTTGAGTTTGATACCAAGAACGTCCAAATTGGAGTTACATAGAAAAAGTTATGGTCAAAACACTGAAACGTGTCCGTAAGAGAAAAACTCCCTTCATGTTTCTTCCGTCTCATTGATAGACATTTTTCTTAATCCAAAAGTCATTTTCTTAAAATATGTTCAACATAAAAGTTCTGGAATTTTCTCTTACCTTTCCATTGGTATCAAGAACATCCAATTTGTAGTTGTATAGAAAAAGTTATGGCCAAAACACTGAATAGTGTCTGTGCAAAAAAGTATAGGCCGGTCGACCGAGCCTTCACTACGATCGACCGAAACTCGTTGATTTCAGCCCCGGTCGACCGAGCCCTCACTACAGTCGACCGAAACTCCTTTTTTCCAACATTTTAACTACCCGGTCGACCAAAACTTGTAGTTCAAAAGGTCCTGGTCGACCGAAACCCTCCTGGGTTAACAGTTGACCATCCGGTCGACCGAGAGCTTTTGAACTACAACTACCTGGTCGACCGGAAGGTACTCGGGAGAATTTCCAGCGGTCTGGTCGAACGAACTAGGCAGTTCAAAATGCCCTGGTCAACCGAAACTCAAAAAATTGGGAAATCGCCCTCTCCGGTCGACCGAGCCTTTCAGTTCAAAAGTCTCCTAGTCGACCGAGCCATTTGAGTCCTGGTCGACCGAACCATTTCTGGTCGACCGGACCTCTCGGGTTGCCCTGATTTTTACCGTGGATAAATATATTTTAAATAGGATTAATTATTTTAAAATGATTTAAAACTTTCTTAATAATGCCCAATAGGTCCCCAACGGTCAAAAATACCTCCTTGCCTATATATACCCATTCATTTATCATTATTAGCAAGGATTAGCAAACTTGATTAGGGCAAAATTCTCTCAACTCTTAAAACCCTATATTAGCCAAAAACTTCTTGCAAACACTCACATACTCTTCAATCTTTATTTCTCTAAGCATTGTGAGTATTTCTATAAGGCTATAGTGCGTAATCTTTCTAGCTAATACTCTCTTTTGGTATAAAGGTTGATTGATTTTATTTGAGAGTATAGCCTAAAGTTCTTCCACGGATTTCATTTGATAAATCTTGTGTGGGAAGACTTTAAGGGTTGTGGTTCTTGCATTGTTGTTGCAAAATACCTAAACCTAAATTTTGTGTGCAAAAATCCTTTTGTGAAAAGCTAATCTTTCAAACAACTCCATTGTGCTTTAGACATTGAAATATCATATTGAGTTTGTTTGATCTATCTTGCTTAGCATATTTGAAACCCTGATCTGATTTTGTGATATTCGAATATTGTGTTTCAAATCTTTCTTAGATACACACTCTAGATCTTGATTGATTATCATACTTGATTGAGTGTTTAGCACACATTAGAGCACTGAGCATATTTACATATCATTCGTGCTTGCTTTATTGATTGAGCTGTATTGGTGCACACATCTGCTTTTCTAGAAGCATATTTTCGTGTACAAATTTTATACACATTTGTTGTATTTCCAGGCACGGGCCTAAAGAGGGAGACTAGCCCTGGAATAGTCCCGGATTGGCTTAGACCCGGTTAGGAAAGCTAGGTGCGTCGTCCTGTTAAGGCGTGTAGGTTGAGGTCAGCCCCGCTAATTGACCTGGTTAAGGTTGAGGTTAGCCCTGTGTTAATTTGACCTGGTTGTAAACGGTGCCGCTCCACCCTTAAGTGAGTTATTAGTGGAATCCTCCTGCTTGCGAGCTAGAGGCGGGGACGTAGGCACAGTTGGCCGAACCCCGATAACATATCGTGTGTGTTCTTTACATTTCCGCAATTTACTTACTGCACGTGTATGTTATATTGTAAATGATTAGATTTACATTTGCATAGACAGACCCTAGGTTAAGTAATACTGCTTATCTGGTTTAACCTGGGTGATAATTTTTAAATACCCAATTCACCCCCCCTCTTGGGATTGCACCAAAGCTAACAGTTCCTCAAAGGTACGAGGCTTGATACCTTGGAGAATGTAGAGCAACTTCTAGTGCATCCCTTAGATGTACATCTCCATAGAAGAAGTCTCAGTTAGGCGGTTTTTGCAGTCTAAGCTAAGCGCGCCCCATCTTTTAATGTACTTGACAACTAGTTCACCTTTTCTTTGTTTGGTGTTGGTGAGCTCCATCACGCTCACAGTGCGTCGGGTGCTAAAGAATCTATTAAGGAACTCTCTCTCAAGTTGTTCCCAAATGTTAATGGATTCTGGTTCGAGATTGACGAACCACTCAAATGCATTGTCCTTTAGAGACCAAATGAATTACTTCACCAACAAATAGTCGTATGTCCCTGTGTTGTTGTAGGTTTCGACAAAATGGGCTATGTGCTGCTTTGGATTACCTCTTTCATCAAATTGTTGGAATTTGGATGGTTGATAGCCCAATGGCATCCTTATCCGCTCAATCCTTTGCGAATAAGGCTTCGCATAGGTTTGAGAGCCTTAGTTGAGCCCACCTTGTTGTAGTTTGATGGTGTTCGCTATCATATCCTGTAGTTGTTGGTTCAGCTTGAGGTCTTTCAACTGTAGAAGTGTTGGCTGGTATGGCGTGTGAAGCAAAATCGGGAGGATACAATTGCTCTTCGGCAGATTTAGGTTGAATTTGGGCTTTCCCTTTTAAGAAAGCAATTTGTTGATCCTTGTCTTCCAGGGATTTAACTAGCATTACTAGCTTATTCTCCAACTCGACAATCCTTTTATCTGTGTTTGTCGCATTTGTAGTTATTATTACGACGGTGGTGTCGACAAATGATCCTTTATGGAAGATTGGGGTAGATGGTTCAGTTGCGCCATCCTTGCTTGACCTAGTGGAGTGGTTTTAGGCTTTCCTGTAGAGGGGAGATTGGAGGTAAGTAGTTGCCCCTAAGCTCGATGTCAGTCGATGTAAATGATCGGCTTCTCCATGCTTCGAGAGAGTCGGGTGACAGTTATGGATCTTGAGGGAACTATCGGTCTTCCGGATTCATAAGTGCTATAGAGGTGAGAAGTTTAGTTTGTTTGTGGGTCTCTGGCCAGTGTAGCCGAGCAAGGTTGTGGCAACTAGCAATGGAGTGGTGACCTTTATTTTTTTGGCGCCAGCGGTGACATTCTTCCTTGGTGCCATGTGTTCACCAGCTACAAATTTTTTTTTTTCTTTTTAAGGTCTTTTCGTTTCTTTTTTTCTTCTCCTTTTTTTAAGGCTCTTTATTTTCTCTTTTGTTTTCTCCTTTTTTTAAGGCTTTTTTTTTTTTAAAGAGGAAGATATGAGAGGTAAAGTCGTCCTATCGGGCGTGCCAAGAATTTGTTCGCTACAAATCTCGCATCCTTTGGACTTTATAGGGAGACGAAAAATGCAAAAGAAAATAAAGAAAAATAAAAACTACAAAATATATAGTAGAATGTATATTAAAATTTTGTAGGTACGACCTTTGATTTATCCTCTAATTAATCCTCCTTTGGAGTTCTTTCGAGGGCCGCAGTAGCTTGATCTCTAGCGAAACGAATCTTGTACAAGTCTTCACTTTGGCGGCAAAGACAATCTTGTAGGCGAAACTTTGATCACGAATTTGGACGTATTTTTGTGGATTTCAAAGCTAGACCTCTGGATCTTGTGATACATACAAGTTCGGTATAAGGGCGTTATTTGAAAAGAAAGTTTGGAGGTTTTTTTTTTTTTTTTTTTGTGAGTTTGAGTAGTTTGGGTGGATAATTTTTGGGGGAATTTAGTGTTTTGGACAAAAGAATTTTATAGGGTTTGAAGTTTTGGGTGAATTTGTTTAACAGAAGAAGGTAAATCTGGTGGAATATTTTGTTTGAGGGTTGAAATAAAAATGGCTGGATTTTTAGAGGGCTGATGTGTGGAACTTAGGGACTTTGGAGGACATATTTGCAAAGATGATGAATCTTTTTTCTCCTTTCTGACCGTTGGTAGACAAAGAAGAAAATTTGACTTTGCCTTTTGTTAGCAAAATAGTTGGTGGTTGTTAGACAATTGAGTAGGTGTGTAGGAGGAATAATGAGTGGAGGAAGATTTTTACTTTTTTCTCTCTCTCTCTCTCTCTCTCTCTCTTTTTGCTTTATGCTTGATGCTTGATTTTCTTGGTTTGTCCTTTGGCTTAGCAAGAGGCTTGGGTATTTATAGGCGAGATCCGATCTCATCATCTTCATCTGGTGATGTGGACGCGCAACGAATTTTGGAACCAGCAACACCATTTTTTTTTTCTTCCATGATGGTGATGTTTTTGTCCGGATACTTCAAATTTGATGTCGTCGGCGAACATCTTTCGCTTGGATGGCGACATTTTTGACAAAACAAGCTTAGATCCGATGCCAACAACCCTTGGAAATTGCTACCTTTGGACCGACATGCTCAGATCCGGTGCCGATCATGATTTTTCTCCATTTTGGCGGTGACACTTTGGACAAAAAGTATTAGATCTGGCGATTATCTCAACTTTGGCGGTGATACTTTCGGCAAAAGTCTTAGATTCGGCGCCGAATGTGATTTTTCTTCCTTGACTTTTGAAATCTTTCCACGTCTTTGTAATTTGTATTTTTATATGCATAGAAGTAGTATTTTTGTACATACGTATTTTTTTGTCACTTGTACTCTTACAAAACATATTCATATGTACTTGCACTTTTACTTTTATTTTTATTATAGTTTTTTTTATTTTCTTAAAATTTAAGTGTTTACACGCTCATCTTTAGTACTAACACCTAATTGAACCAATTGATATAATATTTGTTATTAGTTATTCGATTATGTGTGTTATACAAATAGGTATATAGAGTATGATCCTTTGCATTGCTACCAAAAAGGAAATTTTACACCTAGACTTTTGCATAACAATTTGATTCAATTTGATTTTAGTAATGAAGAAAGATGCATGTTGCTGCTAGGACTTGTTTGATTTAAATAAAAATGGTTAAATTATAGTTGACTTTGGTGTATTCTGAAGAGGGGGGTGAATTTGGTATTTAAAATTTCTCCCATAGGTTTAACTAATCTAGCAACAGTATTACTCAACCTAGGGTTTGTCTATGCAATTATAAACTCAATAATTCACAATAGTAAAATACAAACATTCATGTGTTAGAATTTAAAATACATAAATTAAAAGCATGCACAAGAAATGTTATCGGGGTTCGGCCAATCCTGTCTACATCCCCACCTTGGTTCACAAGCACGATGATTCTACTATGACTCACTTCACGGGTGGAGCAACACCAATTATAACCAGGTCAATTAACAGGTCTGACCTTAACCTACAAATACATCTTACCAAAAAGGAACACCTAACTTTCTTAACTGGGTCTAAGTCAATCTGTGACTATTCAACAGGGCTAGTCTCCCTCTTCAAGCCCACGTCTGGAATACAACCGAATTACAATACAAACCATGTACAATATAATGCTTTTCCTACAAGTAGATATGTACCAATACGAATCAGTAATCAATGCACATCAACACAATATATAGAAACTATAAGCTCTGTGCAATAAGTGTCCAACTACACTCTTACAACCGTCAATATGCAATAACCACAAAGAGTGTACAATTAATCTATCTTTAAAACCAAGTATCAATATTAATAAATCATAGCAAAAGTTTCAAATATTTGCAACAAGAGTGTTTAAAATATCTCAAAAATGATTTTCTAAAAAATATAACTCAAAAGATATTTGAAAAGTATGCTTGTAAAAATGTATTTGCACCATCAAAATACAAGCTTAGTGAGTCTTGCAATGGTGGTGCAAAGACTCACTAGCTACAAGGTTTTCCCACACAAAGAGTATATATTATACCAGGGAAAAATATTAGCTAAAACTCTCCAACAAAATCAAACAATCAATCTCAAGTAAGGAAAGTTTTGAGCAAGTGTAACTACTCAAGATCACTTAATAACACTCTCAATAAACTTGGTTTATCAAAGGAATCACAATAGGAAAGTGTATTGGGTTTGTATGTAAAAAATAGACACTTAAATTTTCAGAGAATTTTTAAGAAAATCTAAGTGCTAATTATGTCTTAATTTTGCAAATGAGCTTGTATATATAGGCATAGACAAAATTATGACCGTTGGGGACTCAATGGGTATTATTAAAATTATTTTAACCCAATTTAACTTAAATAACCCCGTGTTACTGTGGTTAAAAATATAGCAACTTGAGAGGTTCGGTTGACCGTACTTGAGGTTCGGTCGACCCAATTGCCAAGTTCGGTCGACCGAGACATTTTTGAACTGTAGGTTTGGTTGACTGAACTTGAGGGGATTTCAGAACCTCCAAGGTTCGGTCGACCGGATTGAGTTCGGTTGACCGAACTTGGGTGTTCGGTCATCCAGGTTAATTTTCTACTAAAGGTTCGGTCGACCAGGACGTTGGAATCTTCTCACATGTCAGTTCAATCGACTAGAGTGTTGCAACTCATTTTAAGGTTGGTCGACCGAAAGGGTCAAACTGTTGACCCTAGGGAAGTTCGGTCCTATTCCTCTAATGCAATGTCACTAATCACATGATAATTAGTTCTAAGTCAATAGGGAACTTTTTCATGCAGAGTTGTGTGTCCTAAGGTCAGTCTAAAGCCTTTTGAGAGCCAACCGAAAAAAATCCAGCGTTGGTAAACTTTCGGTCGACCAAAGGGCAATCCCTAAGGTCCATCTATGGTCTTGAGCTTATAGATCCTACATACATAATATGTACCAATTATTATAGACCGTTGGAATTTAAATAATGTTATAGACCCGAATTAAAAACTACAAAGGAATTAAACACTTTGGGACTTCTTTTGCTTCAAGTCAATATGTGCCGCCATATGATTTTGCCAATTTGATCCTACACACAAATTCGACAAACATTAAATACCTTATATTTGTCATTATAAAAAATGAGATAGAACTCAAAAAGTCAACAATTATATCCAAGTCCCTCAAAGTTTTAATAGTAACAATTTGATTTGTGTTAAAAAAATCTTAATACAATTGGAATTGAAACTTTTTTAAAAATCAAACTATTATGATTAGAACTTAATGTAGTGGAGTGCAATTTGGGAAAAAAAAGTGTCATATACTTGCATTGTGATTTACTTAAAAATATTTGGATAATTTGGCTGAAAGGGTTGTTTTGTTGAGAAACTCAAGGCTAAGCTTTCCTTAATAGACAATAATATTTGTGAATAGAGAATTTTTCAATTGATATTGCATTTTAGGGGCGTGTTTGGTTATGATTTACAAAACTAATACAACTATAAATTTAATTAAAAATTCTCATTTTCATCTTTAAATAAAATAATATTATAAAAACATGATTAAACTAATAAAATTACAAATAATGCACATTAAAAAAATACTATAGTAAAAATAAAGTAAAAATAAAAATAAAATTATAATCATTATTTTACTTAATTGTTATACTTTCAAATTTTACTTTACAATTTTGGACATGAAAATTGAAAATTAGTGAAAATATTTTGTAATTTACTTTATTATTATTATTTTTTGAAATTTGTGCATATTTTTAATTTAATTATATTTAAATCCATATGATCATTAGATTTTAATTTTTGTTTAAAAGTGTATAAAATGAATGATTTAATCCAAAAAAACTATTCTTGAATATTAAACATTTTGACAACAAGTTGCAAAACAATAAAAAATTATAAATCTAGTTTTCAATTTTTTCACAAATGGTTGAAAATCGGCAATAGAAACTAAAAATTGGTAACATAAATACAAACGTTTTTGTAATCTGCTTCTTCATTGCGCATAATAGAAATAGAAAACAAAAAACATAAGGCAACAACAATACCAAATAAATTCTTAATATTTAAGTATATACGTGAGTAGAGTGAAAAATTCATTATCCCAATAGATTGGTCAAAACTCAAAGAACCTTAAAGAACATTGTGTAAAACTGGCGAACTATATAGCTAGTAGGTAAACTTTTAGTACATTAAACATTACTCCCTCAACATTAGTCTATGGAATTTAACTCCCTAAACTTTCAAATGAACTATAATTTCACCCCTGAGCTCATCTCACCATCAAATAAACTAATTGTTGTTGGGCTTCATGGTCAACACATGAATCCATTTTATAAAATTCCTAGTTTTGCTCTTGATAGTTGAAATGAAACACTTTCCTTTTCCTCATTTTCTTCCCTTCCTCTCCCTTCATCATCTTCCTAACCAACACATTCTCCACTATTTTTCCTCATTTTTCGGCTATTGCTAATAGATCAAATTCAAGTCTTGATTTAGGACTCCAAGGTATATATAGAAAAAGGAAGAGCAATGTGATAGATTTTATGATTTTATTTTTTCATTTGGCTGTAGTAGTCGTAGTGCGAATAAGGAGTTGGGCAGAGCTGTTTGGCAGACCCTTAACTTTGGCGTGCATGTGCTTTCACTTGTTATTCATGAAATGGGACCCCACTTACCATTAACATTTTTTATTCGATTGGCGAGGCTAGTAACCCTACCATCCTCATTCCATGCATGTCATTTTTCTTTAGAAGTAGCACTGTGCCATTGAGCTGTGAAACAAAGGGACAACACCCGAGACACCTCCATGCTTGCTGCCGTTGAGTGGGAGAACTCTTATTTCTCATCTCCATCAACTATATTCTCTTCCAACAATAGTGGTTCAACGACCAAATCTCATTTTACCCTTTTCTTTATGCACATTGTAGGCTCTTACTCTAAACCAAGTGCTCTTATACTATATTGCTAGGCATCTAACCTAGCATTGACAAGCAATCCTAGTCTGCAACATCTTCATGCTCCCATCTAGCAACACCTTCACCTCTTTGCGCAGTGGTTTGGTTATGTGTGGGATTGCCATGATTGCACCTCTAATGTTGTTGATTGTAGTTGATAGTTGTGCCACCATTTCAAAATCACCTTTGCTATTTGCCAATATCCTATGATGATACTGTTATAATTGATGTAGATAATGATTGAAATTTTGTGAGTTGAGTCAACAGAGGTAAGGAGAGTTTTCTTTCCAAAAGTTAGGGTTGGGGAAGTGGGATGCAAGTCGTAAGGAGATTGAAACCTTGGGCTATGGAAATGATAAGGGAAGAAGATATATAAAAGACCAGTGTATTTTTTTAACCTAGATATATAAAAATTTTATAAAATAGACTCATGTTTCAATCAAGTATCCCAAGTTTATAAGCTAAAGTTTACTGTAAAATAGGCTTAATAAATAAAATACTATACTAGTTTTTAAATGTGACCATTTTTTTTTTATAAAATAAAAGATGGATACTCGCCGTATAATTAAAACGTTCGTGAACCGTAACTCTTCGTCTCCTTGTCATCCATCCTTCACGGTTCGCAATTTGCACACTCCCCTCTCTCTGGAACGAGCAAGGCGCCCTTCAACCACTCGACACGAGCGTCCGATTACCGACAGACCTCCGATCTCCGCCACCAGATCCGAATATGAACGATGCAGATGTCTCCAAGCAGATCCAGCAGATGGTGAGGTTCATTCGCCAGGAAGCTGAGGAGAAGGCCAACGAAATCTCCGTTTCTGCCGAAGAAGTAATCGAATTTTCCTTTAAATTTCTCATTCTTCTTATTTTTGTTCTTGTTCTGGTTCTTCGCCAATGTTTCTGTGTGCAGATTTCGTATGTTCTGCAAACCTAGGTTGATTTATTCTGTGATCAGATTTCTTAAGTATGGATTATATTTTTTCCTATTGGAGGCTTACAGTGTCCTCGGGTGATGGTTGCTAGTCCACTGCCCATTCGTTACCCCTTCTTTCCCTTTCTCAGATTCGAACCTGACACTTCCATCATGAAAATCTCAAACTTTAACTACTGAGACTTTAGATCTCTCTCTCACAGATATGCAGTGAAGTATGTGTGAGTACATAGAAGGTGTAATTTATGTAGATATTGGGCCACCGAGTTGATGTTTTGGTGATCTTTATTGCAGGAATTCAATATTGAGAAGTTACAGCTGGTTGAAGCCGAGAAAAAGAAGATCAGGCAAGAGTACGAGCGTAAAGAGAAGCAGGTTGAAGTTCGAAAGAAAATGTATCGTACTGAACTCTCTTTTTAATTGGCGCTGGCTACCCTGCCTTCTCTACCTTTTTCTTTCTAGCCATCGAAAATTACGGTTTGACTTCTGTCATGGAGTTTAGTCGACTTAGTATATTTTTAGACGTGTTTGAATCGTCTTGGTAATGTGAAAGCTTTTTCTTGGAGCTACCATTGCTGAATAGATAAAAAAACCCTAACAATACCAGTGAACTTAATTGCAAATAGTAAATCAAATAGAATAGAAGTTATCTGGTACATCAGGCCAAAGGGATGTCAACTTTTTTTTTTTTGTGTTTTTGTTTTTCTTTGAGGTTGAGGTTGTTTTTTGAGCCCTTTTCCAGATTGGAAATTAATTAGGCTGGACCAAACTTTGGGATTGAAATTCTGGGCTGCCTGGTTTGGAGTCCTGTTCTAGTTTTAGGCTGGACCCATTTGGACAATGCTCCTGTTTTGTTTGAATTACTTATAAAATATGTGTAGAAGTATGATAATTATGAATATAGAAGTACATAGTTACTAATTTAGGATGATTATTGTATTTCAATGTATATTAGTGCTGTTTGAAGTATAAATTAGTGGTGAGACTGGGCCTTTGGCCCTGCTATCTCATCGAATCTCCACTTGGCCAAGGTAATTGAAATTGGGATCCTACATAGGATTGATAGGATGGTTGTAAGGATTGGATTCTAGGACCAGATGAAGGATCATAAAATTCTACTAACTATATAAATAAATATGAAAATTGCATTTGTATGCTATTTTTTTTTTCCCTAAATTTCTATAATATAAATCTACAAAATTGACTAGTAAGTGACTCAAAAAATCACAAGTAGCCCCATGGTGGAGCCCTCATATGACAAAATAGCTGAAGTGTTGAAATTGTTGCAGTCCAACCTAAATTAAACTGACCAAAAATGAAAACAAAATAAATATGTATAAACAAAATAAGAACATAATTTTTAACACAAATTAGTCAACAACCAATCATACAATATGAACATCCATTGGTTTTTTCAAATCTTAACAAACAACCAAATTATCAAGCTAGATTCTGCATCAAAGTCACAATTTGTCCTATGAGTATCACTAGACCATCATCAATGACTTCATCAAGCCCATGATTGAAATCATCACCTTATTATAATTATTACTGTCAGATGCAGTAATGTATTATCCATCTACGTTCTTAATGTTTACAGTTTGCACCACTTAATGATCATCAATGAACTAATAATAAATTTTTGTGTCATAATTAATCTCTTTGGATTTACCCAAGAAAAAAAGGGATAGATTTATAAGAAACTTCGTTCAGTTAGATATGGTATATTAAAATAGGACAACAAAAGACTTGACCAATGAGCCGTATGAGTTGAAAATCTCATCTATGGTTCTAAGGGAAAAAATTGACCCATCTATTCTGACCTTGGAGAGCAGGCCATTCGCTAGGTTACAAACTCTACCGATGATATGGGCAAATTCCTTGCTTCATCTAAATGTGTAGAAGATTATAGACGCACTTAAAAACTGATTACTCTACTGTTGAGTTAGCAACCTGAATAAAAAAATAAATAAAATGAGAAAGAGTGTGTAGTTTCATTCATGTAAATAAACCAAATCACTTATAAGTGGTCCATTTCATGTAGAAGTCATATTCATATAGGACAGAAATCAAGCCTATTAGACATGTAAATTGAAAAATATTTTATAATATAAATGAATGTAGGACCTAAGAATTCTACCATGGTCCCACTATGATCCTACTAATTCTATTGCAATTCCACCATTGTAACTCTATGCAGGAAAAGAATCATTTTGGCAAAGTAGGATTTAGGATCTTACATCCAGATCAATATTTTAACAATCATGACTGGGAGTTTGAGTAGAATGAAATGGGCAGCCCCTTTCGGGTGCATTGTACTGTCACCATCGCAAAAGGAATATATATATGTTGCAACATTTTATTAATAATTGAATCCAACCTTAGTGTAGCTTTCACTACTCTTCTGATGTGTCAGAGTCAAATTTGTTAGTGTTGTTCGACACTCTGCTGAGTTCAATGTGCCAGCTTGTATCTTTGTTCGTGGGGTGTTCCTCTGCAGTTGGTGTTTAATTTTGAGTTCATGCTTGTTGTCATCACTTTATTTTTAAATTAGGCTTCTCTGCTGGTGAACAGTAGCTGTAATATCAAAGTATTTGACACATTTGTTGTTCCCTCTATGTTCTTCTGAAGTCATATGGTGTTTTCCAAGGAAAAAAAATAATTCTTTCGCAGGAATATTTTTGAAAGTCAGGGGTCGAGCCCTGAAATGAGAAATTTTAACTCAATTGGTGTAAAAGGCCATCTTGTTAAGATTATTTTGTTATATATGCACTTTCATAGTGAAAAAGATGCAAAGACACTATATTCATATTCACATTATTTTGGTATGTCGCAGTGAGTACTCTATGCAGCTCAATGCTTCACGAATCAAAGTTCTTCAAGCTCAAGATGACTTTGTTACTTCAATGAAAGAGTCAGCATCAAAGGAGCTCCTGCATGTGAGCCATGATCACCACGGTTATAGGAACCTTCTTAAAGATCTTATTGTTCAGGTCAGTAGACATTGAGTTCTTGCTAGTGTAGTATTGTGTGATTTGTTCACTGCAATTTTCAAATAAGTTTGAGCTGCTATGTTTGGCATTTCAAGAAATGAAGATCTGTGAAAATAGATATACTTTCAGGAAGTTATTGCAGGGGAGATTTGCTGTTAGGTCATAAAATCCATTGTTTTCCTCATGGAAATTTGAGAAAAAAGAAACATGGGATGAGAAGACAAGACAAAACTTAAGAAACCATGTTTGTTACACATCAAGTTATTGCAGAAGAAAAAGATTGCTAATACAGGAGCCATCAAAAAGTTAATTCTCACAAGATCCTGAAGTTATTTGAATTTTCATGTTCTCGTCCATTCTTAGATATATATATATATATTACTTTTAAAATTCAAGTGCTAGTGGAAATGAGCCAAAGATAATGCTCACATATGCTGTTTAGGATTTATAATTCATGATAATTAGCATGCTTAATAAATAAAAAGTTGTAGCATCATAATCATGAAAACTTTTAGCTATTACCATAAGGGAAATTATCTATGTTGCAGAGTTTGCTCAGACTGAAAGAGCCATCGGTTTTATTGCGTTGTCGGAAAGATGACCTTCATGTGGTGGAGTCTGTCTTGGATTCAGCGCTGCAGGAGTATGCAGAGAAGGCAAATGTTCATTCACCTGAGATAATAATCGACAACCTTGTCTATCTTCCTCCTGCTCCTACACATCATAATGCCCATGGGCCTTTTTGGTAATATTTTCAAAAACTTCCTAAGATCTCAATTAGTGGTTGCTTTACATTCTAAGATGCAGCTGTGAGCATTTTTTCCCCTGTATTTCCATTATGATTTGGTAAAAACCCTTCAACAGTGAATTGAGGCATTGGAAATGGATCAAAAGATGGTTTAAGCCTTCATTCTTTCCCTTCACTAGCATGTCAAAACTACAGTTGATTAGATATTATATGATGGTTTTTGAAGTTCCAACCCTTTTATTTTTATGCTTTCATCACTCAGATATAATGAAAAATAGGTAAGGTAGGTTAGGTTGTTGGCTTGATCGTCGTGTTAGAGACTGGGTAAAATGTCAAATATGCAATGGGCTCTTGCTTTATTTAGTACATGAGCAGTTAAAAAATTCAGTTCAGACTTGGGTTATATTAGCAACTTGGAATATTGAGACCAATTGTAATAGAAAGGCATACTTAACACAATTACTGCAAGAAAAATTAACAGAATTTGCCATCAAGAAACTATATGGGTAGGAGGAAATTTTAAAAAAATTGCAGAAAAGAGAAAACATGAGACTAGGATATGCATCATTCTAGACAAAGACCTAGTTGTTAAGAGAGCAGGAGATAGAATCATAAATATTGAAATGGTCTTAGGAAAAGTAATAAATGTCATTAGTGCTTATGCTCCTTGAAAAACCCTATGAGGGAATTTTGGGAAGATATGGATAATATTATACAAGGGATAATGAGGAGGAGAAGATATTCGTAGGAGCATGTATGAATGGTTGCATAGGAGAAGATAATAAAAGTTATGAGAGGATTCATGGAGGGCATGGATGTGGAGACAAAAATGAGTGAAGTGATATGGTTTTAGAGTTTGCTATGTCTTATGATCATATAACAATGAATACACAGTTCAATAAAGATTGAAAACACTTAACCTTCAAGAGTGGGCAAAATAACAGTCAAATAGAAAATCTCAATTTGATGGGTAGTTTGTGTATCATGTAAGAATTGTAAAGTTATTTTATGAGAAAGTTCGACTACATGGCATAAAGTATTAGTGTTGGATATATGTGCTAAGAATTGATCAATAATAGGATTAGGTGGTGAAATTGGAAGGGAGAAAACATAATAAAATTAAAGATAAAATGGTACAAGAAGGTAACTGTGAGTAGGAGATAACATGGGTGCAAGTGTTCTTTCGAATAGGATGACTTTCTGCTACAGATATGGGTAAATATACACTAGGCAAATCTAAAAGAAGGCATGCTAGTAAAGAGAGTTGGTGGTGGGATCATGATGTCCAAAAATCAATCAATACAAAAAAAATGTGGTTTAAGATATGGTAGTTTTAAATTTGAAATAAATTGAAGATTCAAAGAAGGAAATGCATTAAAAAAGGAAAAAATATCGCCTGACATTGCAGCCTTCAACCCTAGCCATCGACGGGCATTGCAGTGGTGCAGCCTCCATCGCCGGACGTCGTTTTGTTGAAGGCTTGAATCCTCTTTAAGCCACTCTTGAGAAATTCTCTCTCTCTCTCTCTCTTGGTCGCCATGTTCATGGAGGACAATAATCTCGAAGGTTCCTGTAGTTTTTTGAGAAAGTTTGAAGATTTAGTGGTTGATATATGCTCAAGAATGGGGGGTTCTATTTTATTTTTCGTAGAATCCAAGACTTTTGAATTCTCAGTTGAGGAGGGCGGTTCTTATTTCATGTTACGCATTTTTGAGCGAAATCGATACTCTCTCCGATCAGTTTGCATGGGCAAAGAGAGTGCAAAACGTTTGCTAGATATTGTGGAGGAGCTAATGGCCAATGTAATTCCTGCTAATTTTGCACAAACATTCAGAGATGGTGAGAAAGTGTTTATTTTGCAGTTGGGATCCAATGCACATGGTTGTTTTTTAATGATCTCAGAACTTATTCATGGCCGTTGGAAAGGATTTCTGGTGGTGCCAGAAGGAAAATTGGGCAGTTGGTGGAGAGGGTTTGGATTTCATCTTCGGAAAGCCATTGCTCTTGGGACATTAGCCAGAAAACAGTCATTAGCCAGCAAAAAGACATCCCAAATTGCACTTAAACCCACAGGGGAGAATTCCAAAACTTTTCTGTTGGCAGCGGTGGAGGGGGGGTCGGAGAGACGATGGTGGTAGCAAGAATGGAAAGCAATTAATGCCATATTCTCAAAATTCAAAATTGAGAAATTATAGCCACGATATACATGATTTGAGTACTGGGAAGGAACAAGCAAAATTAAAGGCTAATGTTTCGGTGGAACTTACTGAGAACGTTAGTGGAAACACAAATGTATCTTTGAATATAAGTCTCCGATTACATAGTGGGCCGGATGGAGAATGGGAGGTAATATGGTCCAAAGTTACTCAAGCTCAGGAAGTGGGCTGTACAGATAAGATCAAGGAAAACAATAAAAGTTTTAAGCCCAAAGTTCCCTTCAAGCCAAAGCCCAAGCCCAAGCCCATGTTAGTCTGGCGGCCTAAACCAACACAAGCCCTTCAAAACAATAAGACCCAGACTCCAGAATCGTCATCTTTAGCCTTGGGGAGTTCAGTGAGAAGGGGTGATGCTATGGTTCTCGATTTGAAGTGATCTGAAGTTGATTACTGAAGCGTGTCGATGCTAGCTCAATTGATGAAATCTTTCGATGACACCGGGACTGACAGTATCGGCACCGATGAGCCCGATAATGTGCTCTTAGGCTCTGACGAGATCGATAAGGAGCACTTAGGCTATGATGAGGCCGATAAAGAGTGCCTCGGCACCGGTGAGTCAGCAAACACAGTTGACGGTGAGGAAAACTTGCAGCGAGACATCCAATAGATTCTTCAAGAACATTTCGGAAATATTTTCAAGAAGTGGGGAAATTTTGAGTAGTGGGTGCTTGAGCTGCAAGATATCAGAAGATTTGCGGTTCCAATTCAAATTTCTTTGCCACCTAATGAAGTCACAGAGGGTTTGGAAGAGCAAAACCAAGTGTCCTTGGTTTCATTGAAGCCAGCACATATTTTGAAGGATTGGGCCTCAGACAACAATACAGAGGTTGCTGAGCTACCCAACGAGAGGGGTTTGTCGCCTTTAGCAGTGGAACCACTAGCCTATTCTTTACTCTTGACTATGGAAGGATTGGAAGTTGTGGATGTGGAGAGTCTAGTGAGGGTAGTACCTTATTCTAAGTGGTTCCAAAGAAGATTTAAAGGGTTTGAAAAATTTCTAGGCACGTCCTTACAAGGTTTGGAAAATCAAGTAACCACTTTTTTGCTGGCGGTTGAGGCTGAATTACACCGTAGGGCTACTTTGGAAAAAAAATGCACGTGACTTGAAGAGAACTGGTGCAAAAGGTTTAAGAGAACTGAAAGGTTTATTCAGTTCAATTAATTATGGTTCTACTTCATGTAGGCGTAGTGGAATTAATAGGGAGCGGGCTCTCTCTGTTTCTAAATGAATCTGAAAATACTTTCTTGGGATTGAATGAGGTTGAGAAGAGGCTTCAGATTTGTAATTTGTTGCGTACATGGAAACCTGATATTGTATGTTTGCAAGAGACTAAACTTGAATGGATTATTAGAGGAATTGTCCGAAGTATATGGAGTTGTCCTTATGTAGACTGGTTGTACTTGGGTTTAGAAGGTGCTTCTAAAGGTATTGTTCTGATGTGGGATCGAAGGGTAGTGGAAAAGGTGGAGGAAGCAGTGGGGTATTTTTCTATTTCATACAAATTTAAAAATGTTGGTGATCAATTTGAGTGGGCTTTCATAGGTGTTTATGGGCCAAATTTGAACAAGAGGCGTAGGAAAATGTGGGAGGAGCTGACAGGGCTGATTACTTGGTGGGATTCACCATGGTGCCTAGGAGGTGATTTTAATGTATCCACTTCCCATCAGAAAGACTAGGAGCTGTAAGGTATACTTGGGCTATGCATGAATTTTCGGATTTTATCTCTTTTCATGGGCTGATGGATATATCTATGGAAGGAGGCCTTTACATCTGGTCCAATTCTTCCTCCGCTTCTAGCATAGATCGGTTTCTTTTCTCTCAGTTCTTGGTGGATCACTTTACTCAATTTTCACAGAAGGCTATCCAAAATACTTTCTGATCACTACCCAATTCTGTTGGAGGGGGGGAGTCATCGGAGAGGTTGAACTCCTTTTCGCTTTGAAAATATGTGGTTGAGGGTGGAGAACTTTGTTGATAAAGTGAAGGAGTGGTGGGCATCCTATTCGTTCCAATGAAATCCTAGTTTCATGCTAGCTAAGAAATTGGCAGCATTGAAGTTGGATTTAAAAAAGTGGAATGAGGAGGAATTCGGGAATGTCACTGTTAAGATACAACAACTTTGGAACAAATTCAATGACTTGGATGTTAGAGAGGAAACTCATCCTTTAACAGCTGAGGAAAAGTTAGAACAAGCCACTCTCCGCACCAATATTGAAAAGCTCACTCTTTTAGAAGAGATTAGTTGGAGGCAAAAGTCTAGGGTGTTACATTTGAAGGAGGGGGATGCAAATACCAAATTTTTCCATAGAATGTATAATTCTAATAGAAGAAATAATGGTATTGAGAGCCTTGTGGTTAATGGTGCCTTGTCTTCCGATCAAGGTATGATTGCTGATTACATCACTCAATTTTTCATGAATTTATACTCTGAGCAACAAGTTAAGTCGATCATTCCCAGAAGTCTTAGTATTTTTAAGAATATCTGGTGATAATGCAGATTGGCTAGATAGACCATTTGAGGAGGTGAAAATTTTTGATGTCATACAAAATTTTAATGGTGATAGATCGCCTGGACTAGATGGATTTACAATGGCTTTCCATCATTTTTTTGCTAAAGGCCAGTTTGAGAAATCCTGAATGCTACTTTCATCACTCTCATTCCTAAAAAAAAATGAAGCAATTGAAGTAAAGGATTTTTGCCCTATTAGTCTTGTTTTTTTTGGGGGGGGGGGGGGGGGGGGTTATAAGATCATTGCTAAGTTCTTAGCCGCCAGACTTCGCATGGTTGTGGAAGATATAATTTCAACTTCACAGAATCCTTTTGTGAGGAATAGGTAGATTCTTGACCCTGTACTTTTTGCTTATGAATGCCTTGATGGTAGATTGAAAACTAGGGTGCCAGGGCTACTTTGTAAATTAGATGTTGAGAAGGCTTTTGATCATGTAAATTGGGGTTTTCTTATGAAGTTATTAGTACGGGGTGGGTTCTCTGCCAAATGGAGGCGGTGGATTTTCTTTTGTATATCTACAGTTTGTTTCTCCATTATGATAAATGGCACTCCTTGTGGGTTTTTTGAGAGCTCTAGGGGGTTAAGACAAGGTGACCCATTGTCTCCTTTGTTGTTTGTCTTGGTTATGGAAGCCTTGGGGAGAATGTTGGATAAAGCTGTCCATGATGGTCACATGTCAGGCTTTGGTATGGGGCGTATAGAGGGAAGAGCTTTGGTGGTGTCTCATCTTCTTTTTGCGGACGATACTCTAATTTTTTGTGACCCTGATCTGGATCAGATTTTGTTTCTCCATGTGATACTTATGTGGTTTGAGGCAGTCTCTGGTTTAAAGGTAAATTTGGGCAAGTCCGGGTTGGTTCCTGCTGGTACGGTGTTTAATTTTGACTTATTCTTGCACGTCCTTGGCTGTAAACAAGGTAATCTTCCTGTGGAATATTTGGGTCTTCCTTTGGGAGCCAAATTCCCAATTTTGGAGAACATAGAATGAAGGTTAGCAGGGTGGAAACGTTTGTGCTTGTCCAAGGGAGGTAGAGTCACGTTAATTAAAAGCACTCTATCTAATTTTCCCACTTACTTTCTATCTTTATTTCCTATTCCTGCTGCTGTGGCTAACTGTATTGAGAAACTACAAAGGAATTTTTTATGGGGTGGCATTGGTGATGAACCAAAATTCCATTTGGTTAAATGGGATACTGTTTGCTCTCCCGTTTCTTCGAGTGGTTTGGGGATTAGGAAGGTAAGACAGTTTAATGAAGCTTTGCTTGGGAAGTGGTTATGGAGATTTGGGATGGAGAAGGCTGCTTTTTGGAGGCAAGTGATAGAGGTGAAATAAGGCTGTGAATGGGGTGGTTGGTGTACTAGGCCTGTTAATGGTCCACATGGTGTTGGCTTGTGGAAAAATATTAGTCGGGGATGGCCTTCTTTTTCTGGCCACGTTCTATATGATATTGGAAATGGGTCTAAGGTGAAATTTTGGCTAGACCATTGGTGTGGTGAGACGTCTCTTGCAATCAGCTATCCTGATTTGTATAGATTTTGCCGAGATAAAGAAGCTAGCGTGGCTGAGCTTATAAAGTTTGATAATGGAGTCTTGTTTTGGGATGTAAGTTTCTTTAGGGGTATGCATCTTTGGGAATTTGGAGCCTTAACTGGTTTTATGGATACCATATATGGTGCATCGGTGAAGGGGTTCGGTGAGGATAAGATGTGCTGGAAATCTGATAGAGAGAAGGGCTTCTTGGTTAAAGGTTATTATTGTATTTTAATGGGCTCCCAAGATTGTGGCTTTCCTTGGAAAAGTATTTGGAAGCAGAAAATTCCATCTAGAATAGCTTTTTTCGTTTGGACTGCTGCTTTAGGGAAATGCTTAATGATTGACAATTTACGAAAAAGAAAGGTTCCGTTGGATTGGTGCTACATGTGCAAGTGTAATAATGAGACGGTTGATCATCTTTTTATTCATTGTCTGGTTGCAATGGACTTGTGGGTTATGGTGTTGGATTTGTTTGGAGTGAGCTGGGTTATGCTGCAATCTGTAGTGGGACTTCTAGCATGTTGGCAAGGCAGATTTGGTCGTTATCGAAATGGGTTTATTTGGTTGATAGTTCCTCATTGTTTATTGTGGTGTCTTTGGAGGGAGAGAAACAGTAGGTGTTTTGAAGATAAGGAAAGATCCATTTCAGACCTGAAGCTATTTTTCTTTACAACTTTGATGGATTGGTTGGCTGCTTTGCGAAACCAATCATTTTCTTCTGTTTTTGAGTTACTAGATTCTTGTAATTTCTGTTTTTGATTTGTTTACCCCATGTACACTCCTTGTGTATTTGGTGTTCATTTTGATATCAATAAACTTATTACTTATCAAAAAAAAAAAAAAAAAAAAGAAGAAAATTCTGCACGTAAGGTTCGAGATGAAGAGAAGAAGGGAATGAGTAGGTTTCCTTGAGCCTTACATGCAGCTCCAGGTCTATCCTCTTATATATTAATAAGAATAAAAAATGCATAAGCACAAAAATACCTTCATTTACGCAACCTAATTACTAAAAGAGCATATTTTCTTATAACACTCCCCTCAAGCTGGAGGACTATAATATCGCCAAACCTTAGCTTGTTACGACCATTAGACAAGGCAGGCTTAAATAAAGGCTTTGTGGAAACATTGCCTAACTTATCCACATATTTCACAAACTAAGTCTTCACGACCTTCTTTAACATAGCATCCCTAAAATAATGACAGTCAGCTTCAATGTGCTTTGTCCTCTAATGAAATATTGGATTGCTAGCAATATCAATGGTTACTTGATTATCACAAAACATATTTGTTGGCTTCATTACCAAGAATCTCATTTCTGACATAGAGACTTCAACCACAAAAGCTTAGTCACTATATGAGCCATAGCTCAATGTTTTGCTTCAACACTAGATAACAAGATTACTTCCCACAAATGCGCAGTTTTGAGTAATAGATTCTTGATCATCATAGAACCAACCCAATTTGCATAAAAGTATCCTATGATCTCAAAGTTTTTATTACATTTATATATCAAACCTTTGCTTGGAGAGAAATACCATAAAATCCTACAAACACCATCCCGGTGTGATTGTTTGGGGTTTTTCACAGACTCACCACCTCCTTTGCCAAAGATATGTCAGGTTTAGTGACAATTATGTGGATCGACTTGCCAACCAGCTGCTTACATCAATGTTTGTCTTGAAAGTCTGGTCTAACATCCTTAGACAACTTCATGTTAGGATTTATAGGAGTGTCAGCTCCTCACTTAGTAACTCCAAGGTATATTTGCTCAGAAAAATACTCAATCCACTCTTACATTGTGCAATCTCAATACCAAGAAAATAACGTAGTGTGTGCAAGTCCTTGATTTGAAATTTAGCTTAGAGCCACTGCTTAGCATCTGTAGTCCTGCTTTGGTCACTGCCAGTAATGATGATAGCATCAACATAAACTACTAGAAGTACCACTTATGCCTCCTTTATGGGGATGAAGAGTGAATGATCAGAGAAGAAGGGAAGAAGAAGAGAAAGCATTGTAGAAGATGTGGAGAAGGATAATGCTAGGAACAAGAAGATCAACACATTAAGGGGGCAAGTCGAGTGACAGTTTTTCTGGTCCATGTCTGCCCTCTTATATGTCAATAAGAATAAAAAGGCTTAAGAACACAAATACCTCCACTCACAGAACTAATTACTAAAATAGCATGTTTCCTTCTAAAAATAGTAATATAAAAATACATAAAATTTTGGAAATATGTAGACTATACAAGAAATGATGCAAAAAAAGGCTGGTTAGTGAGTTAAATGTAATAATTTAGATACTAGACTAGGCATTAATTTGAACTAGGCATAGAGCTAGAGAAATAAAAGGTGGAGACCTATGTAAATATCAAATGTATAAAGTTTTAGGATGATAATATTTTAGTTAAAGAAAGAAAGAAAAGAAAGATCATGGATTTATTCTAATAACCCATTTAATGAAAAGTTTGAAACCAAGTAGATGGCTAATGCTCAGAATTGAAAATGTTGAAACAACTAAAAATTTGAGATTTATTAGAAAAATTAGATTCAATGACGTTAATTATGCATTAAAGAAGATGAAATATAGAAAAGTTGTCAAATTGAATGCCATTCAAATTTAAGTTTATTTAACAATACTATGCGGACTAACAAATGCTTGATGAAGGATGGAAAAGCACTTTGATATTAATATAGAAAAATATTCATTGAAAATAGTAATAACTATCATATAATTAAACTTAGTTATGAATCATATAGTGAAAGTTTGGGAAATGGTAATTGCACAAAGATTAATGTCGCATTGGTTTGTTGCATCTAAGGTACCCTTTGGCATTGTGATTCCTGGGAATCTTGACAACGGACGCTTTCTGTTTAGAAGAATATTATTAATGGATTTTTGGCAGCGGTATTCTAATGAAATAACTTTGTGTACCTAAAATATTTCTAAGTTGGGGGGCAGATGATGATACTTCACAAAAAAATGCTTGTAAGTGTTATTTTAGCATAAAATTCAATAGATTAAAATAAAATACTAAAATATTATTCAACTCATTAAAAACTCATTACCAAGACAAAGAAATTAAAATAAGATTATAAATAATTACTTAATTTAAAGGCTAATTCAGTTGTGGATTTTTTTAGAAATAATAATAGGAAGAACAATGACAATGAAAACAGTAAGAATACTAATAAAATATGCAATTTAAACGTATGCTGGTCAAGCTTTATTGTTTAACTATGTGCAGGCACTTCATAATTAGGGTATTTTTTGTATTTTAAAAATATAACTAGGTTTTTTAAATATTTTTTTCACTTCATAATTTTGGGTGATTCCGTTGTCCCACAGGTTGGGAATCCGGATACCCACCTTTTAAAACTGGAATAAGGATGCTGGCATGGAAGAGCTTTGTGGGAATTTGGACCATTCATAGGAATGAGATTCCCGATCATAATACGTGAACTAAATGCAGGAATTGGGAACCAATGAGGATTCCTGGGAAGTGTTGGTTTCAATGAATCGAAAGCCATATAAGATTAGAAATGATGCATTTAGAAAATCAGTTTGGTTTTATGGTTGGGAGAATAATTACAAAAGCTATATACTAAGAGATTAGTAGAAATGTTTAGGGAAAAGAAAAAAGGTACTTGCACATTGATTTTGTTGACATAGAAAAGTCTATCATAGGGTACATATTGTATATGGTGGGTTCTAGAAACAAATAGGGTGGGTATTAGGTAAGTGGATGTCGTTAATGATATGTAATGAATACATTAGTGTTCGGTTTGAGGTGGAGAGTCTAAAGAATTTCCTCACAAGTCAATGGTCTGCTTTGAGTCCTTATCATTTAGTGATCGATAAACTTACTAAGCATGTGCAAAATGAGGTTTGCAAGTGATGTTGTCTTTGATTGATAAAACTAGAGGTGGAATAGAGTCCAAGTTAGAATTATGGATAAAAGCTTTAGAATGTAGAGGTTTTAGAATGAGTAAAAGCAAGATGGAATACATTAAATTCTAGTCAATTTAGGAGGAATAATGGAGAAAATATTAAACTTGATGGTGAAGAAATTCTCAGTGCAGTAGATTTCATTACCTGGTTCTATTATGTAAGTTGAAGGAGATATTCAATATGTAGTGCCTGGAGTTTAAATTAATTGGGTAAAACGTAGAAGTTCTTTGAGCATGTAGTATGACCATAAAACTAAAAGCAAAGTGCTACTGGTTGACTAAGAAACAACATATCCAAAAGATAAAGGTTATAGAAATGAGAGTGATAATATGGATGAATGGTATATTTCTACATAAAGTAAGGGTTGAACACATCTCTTGTAAGTTAGTGTCGCACTCACTGAAGATAGGGTAAGGGAAGGACACTTGTAATGTGGACCAAATAATGCTCCAGTGATGATGGATGAGTTGGTTGTTGTTAGTTGCGGTGGGATGAGGGGTAGACCTAGAAGAACTTGGACTAAGATAGCTAGTAAGGATTTGGAAACACTCTGAACTTTCTCTGGATAATGCCCTAAATTGTTCAGAATGGCATGGGGGTAGAGGATTCATGTAGCTAACTCCCTTAGCAGGACTTAAAGCTTGGTCATTACTTCTTACATAGCATCTAAGTAATTTCTAGCTTGACAACCTGCAATTCATGTATCGCTTTGGTTGGTTCAGAAAATAGGTCAACTGAGTTTATATTAAATCCCAGCTGGTCGGTATGGTGCATACTTGGAGGAGTTGTTGCCATCGTCATCATTGTTGTTTTTACTTATTTAAAGCAGCCTTTGGGTGGACCATTTACTCTTTCCTTTTTGTTTTTTTTTTTTGAAACCTTATTTTTACTTGCTTGAAAAACAAGTGGTTGGTTATTATTGTGTCTGAAATCAGTGGACTAACTTTTTAATGTCTTCATAATAACCCGATTCATTTAAAGAATCCTGATGCCATATGGATAAGCACACTGATAATAATTTTTTATTTTTCAGCTCTGGAGGTGTTGTGTTGGCTTCTCGGGATGGAAAGATTGTGTTTGAAAACTCCCTTGATGCAAGGTTGGATGTTGCGTTTCGTAAGAAGCTTCCAGAGGTATCTTTCCTTAAAGATATGTATATTTTTTTGTTTCTTTTATTTCATTTTTTCTTCCCCTGAATAGCAATAATAATTTTAGCCATTTGATTTTCACAAGAATATTCTGAAAAAAAAGGAGGTTTGGGGCAAAAGAAGGAAGAAAGTATTTGTTGAAATTATTTTGCAGTAGTTGTGTTTGTGTCATACTTGGTGACTTAGTGTATGCACTTATTCTTGCTTTGTTGAACATATTTTATATCTTACAAATTCAAAAAATTGAAAATTCATTGAGTTATGTGTGTTAAGGGTTTTATCTGCACACTCTTTGCATCTTTTATGTACTTCGATTGTTAATATCTTTTAATGCAGTCTTTGCACATGTGCTGCTGTAGATATGGATAAAGGAGAATTAAGTCTCATAAAATTTGTGAACATGAGCATGAGGTGTTACATATATAGCTGTTTTCTATGGAAATTAATTTGTAGACTTTGATTAGTGGTGAATTTTGTTTCAGAGGGAGGTGGATGAGCTGAACTTCAATTTGTTTTAAATTGTGAATAAAATTATCATATTTTTATTAGGAAGAAGTGTCATGATTATTTATAAAAGAACAAAGAGCACCCAAAAAGGGTTGTACACATGCTGACTAACATTTCTCTGGCATTGAATTTGTTTGCTTTAGAAAGAATTGTGTAAAGTAAAATATTCATTTTTTTTTTGAAACGTATATCAGAAGGCACAAAAGCTTAGCCAGCTACTCTAGGAGCATTGGTACCCCCTTATTTGTCGTAGTGGATGATGATTTGAACCACCCCTTCCAATACAGTTGATTGTTCACCCCTTTGCTAGTGGAATGACCATGGGGGGCATTGGAGAAAGTTATAACTATACTTCAAAACAAAAAGGATCCCTAAGAGAGTAAACCAGTGGTTGGAAGAGTCAGGTGTATGCTTCTTGAAGTGTATGCTCTTGGTTCAAACTCTGGTGCAAGTAAATGATTCCTAGGCTATGAAGCACAGAAACAGACATGGGTGTCTTTCTAAAAGATTCTGGACATGACACGACAAGGGCACAGGGATAAAAAGCATGTATGTATATGTTGTATATAATTATGCTAATAACACATTTTTTTAATCAAAATATGGTCCTTTAAAAAAAATAGCATTCAAGCATCACTGAATTTGCATCTGATGTTAGATATTTCTCTTTTATTTTTGAACTCTTGATTGATTGATGCAGAATTTTTTTTTTTGAAATGTGATTGATGCAAGTTGAAATTTTCTTAATTAAGACAATTATATATATATATATTTTAAATATAAGAAATCTCTCAAAAGTTGATAATATTATGACATGGGCCCTAAGATTTTATCCTTTTCCCTTATAATAATGCTTGTGTGCCATGCAAGTTTCAGATGCATCAGACTTGCCTAATCTGGCATGTCCAAACATAAAAAACTAAAAAAATAAACTTGACATGCTTGAGATTGGGGGTGTGTCAGTGTCTGATAAATGCCAGACACCAACACTTCCCCCTTGTTGAAGTGTTGGTTGTTTGGAGTTGCTTGGGAGCGCTCTACAGCTTGTGTGCCATCCTTTAACTAAGGTCAAAGAGCATGCAACTATGGCATCAGTGCCTGAAGTAGCCAACTAATTTACAGCCTTGACCTCAGTCTTTTGTGTGTGTGTTGGAGGTGGTGGGGGGGGTGGGGTTGGGGTTGAACTCCCAGTTTGGGCTTAGGGTGTTTGTGAATAAATCAATTGCCTCCTTAGGCTCTTATTTGTCATTGTTTCATTGTGAAAGTTCTATCAGAATTTGATATGTATGATAATAGATACATAGTTGTTTATACAACCAATAGGGGACACTTGGGAATTTCTTACACTACAGCTCTAATCCGATTGCCAGAAATTTTGGGTGCTTTCCTTTAGCTTCGTCAATAGCCACTTTCTATCTTTAAATCAGGGTATTGGTGGATGCTTTAGAAAGCTAGAGGACAAGAGATGGTCTAAAGACACCTGAAACTCCTAGCATGGGCATGGCCTGGATAGCCGATTGATGCAGGAGCATCGTGGAGATATAATTGGCCATGTGGGCCTGGCAGCGCCCTTAGGTTGAGTCAATAACTACCCAAGATTTCATGCTTTTGCTTTGTTCAATTATTTGCTTGCATTTCTTAATTTATTTTCTTAGAGACCTTGTGATAGAGGACAGAAGTTGGAGATGCAAGGGAAACACACCCTCAACTTCTCCAATTCAGATTCACAAATTGACTCTTTAAAGTTTTCATACCACATTTATAAGAAAGTCTAAATTGCAAAACAATTTCTAATAAACCACTACAGATACAAGAAATAAAAAATAAAGCCGCATATGCATAAGCCTAACTACAAACTATACTAAGAACCGCTACTAATTAACTTAACATATTTGGGTTTAGGATTCAACAATTCCTTGACCCTATTCTTTGAGGATTGTCTCCAAATTCATCCAATGATCTGCTTCCAATTCTACGTCAATTCCCAGATGCCGAAAAGAACCTTTGAGTTGGGGAAAGCACCTGGGAAGAAATTTTTGTGCTTCATAAGAAGGAACTGGTGGTGTGCTTTAATTTGGTTTGTGGAAGAGCTTGAGATGACATCAATTTGTACCTCTTTTTTGTCGACGGGGAAGGTGTGTGAGCTTTCATATGCAACATGCTTAACTCTCTTGTCAAATAACCATGAATACACCAAAAGGATATGAAGAATCTTATTGCACCATCTGCACAATTGAACAAACTTGAAGATAACAAGAAATGGTCAAGTTGGTATTGTTCAATGGTCACCCAAGCATCTTGTGTGGACTAGGATGTGGTTCAACCTTCAAATTTAACTTCCGCACAGCTTCATCAAAAAACTACATTTCTACTACTACCAGGATCAATAACAAAAGAACAAATCTGCTTATGGAAAATGACATAAGTTTGAACAAAATTTCCCATCTTCATTTCGTTTTAACATTGTGGGAAGAGAGGATAGGTTGAAGGACTAAACAATCTTCCATGCTGCCTTCTTTATTGAAGTTACTTGGGACTACTATCTCAGCTTTAATCACCTGGATGGCATCATCATCATTTTATTTTTCTGCAATTGCGAGGAGAGACTATAGCTTGGTGCCCAAAACATTGACAATTGAAACACTTAATTGCTAGTGGGACTTTGGAATCTATTTTAGAATGCTTAGGAGTCTTCCAAAGGTTAGTTAGTCCGAACTCCTTTGCCCAAGTGATCAACTACTTCTCTTGCACAACTCCATTGGCAATCTTCTCTAAGCAACCTGGACATTGTCATGATCCTGCTTTGGGTGTTTACTAGGGAGATCTTGGCCATTTAAGATGGTTTTGACCTGCATTATGAGGTGCCTTTTATAGGGCAAAACCGTGAGACCCATGGGTCAAAGCTACAATACCTAAAGGGAGTTGTGTTGAGAATCTTAAGATTGTCACACAACATTGCCAAATGTAATGAGACGACATGAAGCAAGCGTGGAGGCAAAAGCTGGCTTCAACCCTTTCCTATATCTTCTTTCGGGTCTATATCAACATGAGTCGCCAGATGATAGAACCTACTAGGTAGTGTTGGTTCACAGTTGAAATCAGAATTGGAATTGGAATCAGAATTTATTGGAATTAGAAATGGAATCTCAGATTCCTCTCTCTTGTTTGGTTTGACACAGAATTGGAATCGAAATTTAATACTATTTTATTACTTTTTATGTGTTGTTATATTATTATATATAATGTAAATATTAATAATAATGGTTAAAATATTTTATATTATAATATATAATATATTATTATATGTTTTTATCTAATGATGTCATAATATTAATATTATTTTTTAGATTTATGTAATATATATATATTATATTATTATTATATAGTATTATATTAATTTATTTTTATATTTAGACCATATATATTTTATTATAATATATGATATTATATTATAATTATATATGTGCCTGCCTATATTTAGTATTCAATATATTATATTTTTTTTCTATACTATATCATTATTAAATTTTATTATATATATATATATATTTATAAGAGATGATAATAATAAATATTTTATTTTTATTTTTAAGATTATAAATAACAGTATGGTAAATCAATAATTATACCTTAGTATATTGTAACATTTTAACATCTAATATTGTTCTATTAATTTTTATATGTTATGATGTTATTATATATAATAAAAAATATTAATAATGATGGTTTAATATTTATATTAAAAATTTAATAATATTTTAAATATTAATAATGATATCATTATATTAATATTATTTTTTATTTTTATATAATACACAACAACAACAAAACCAAGCCTTAAGTCTCTCTAGGTGGGGTTGGGTATATGAATCCTTTTCTGCCAATTTATGCGATCATGGACCATTTCTTTTGACAGATTCAGGACTATTAAATTCTTACTCATTATCTCCTCCCAAGTTATTTTAGGTCTACCCGTACCCCTTCTACTACCCTCGACAGTAACTAGTTCACTCTTCCTCATTGGCGCATTATGTGGCCTATGTTGCAAGTGTTCATACCATTTGAGTCGTCCCTCCCTTATCTTATCTTCTATAGGAGCTACACCTAACTTACCATGAGTATGTTTATTTCATAATTTATCTTTCAATGTTATTCCACTCATCCATCTAAGCATTCTTATCTCGGCAACTTTTACTTTTTGGATATTTTGTTTCTTCATCGTCCAACATTCTGATCCATATAAGCATAATTGGTCTTATAGTTGTCCTATAAAATTTCCCTTTTAATTTTAAGGGTATTCTATGATCACATAGCACACTTGAAGCACTTCTCTATTTTACCCAACCTGCTTTAACTCTATGCTACATCATCTTCAATTTCTCCTTCAGCTTACATAATAGATCCAAGGTATCGAAATCTACAAGTGCTATTTATTTCTTCATCATCAAGTTTAACTTTGTCTCCAATATTCCTCCTATCATTACTAAAAATTACATTTCATATATTTTGTTTTATTTCTACTTATCCTAAAGCCTCTAGATTCCAAAGCTTCTCTCCATAATTCTAACTCAGCCTCTACTCCGTCCCTAGTTTCATCAATTAATACAATATCATCTGCAAACAACATGCACCATGGAACATCTTTTTGAATACTCTTAGTCAGTTGATCCATCACTAAAGAAAAAAGATAGGAACTCAAAGCAGATCCTTGATGTACACCTATGATGATTGGAAATTCTTTAGTTTCTCCATCTATAGTCCTTACACTAGTCATTATTCCATCGTACATATCCTTAATGACATCAGTATAGCTACTAAATACATCCTTTTTTTTTTTAAAACCCAGTGTAGAACTTCCCTAGGTATCCTATTATATGCTTTTTCAAGGTCAGTAAATATCATATGCAAGTTCCTCTTCTTTTTCTTAAACTTTTCCATTAATCTTCTTAAAAGATATCTGTGGTAGATCCAAGCATAAAATCAAATTGATTTTCTGAGGCTTTCGTTTCTAACCTTAAACTTTGTTCAACTACCCTTTCCCATAGTTTCTCGTATGACTCATTAGTTTAATTCCACGATAGTTATTATAATTTTGAATATCTCCTTTATTTTTGTATAGAGGTATTAAAGTGCTTTTCCTCCATTCATCTGACATTTTCTTAGTTTTTATAATTGTATTAAATAAATTAGTTAACTATATAATTTCGTTATCACCTAAGCAATTCCAAACTTCAATTAGGATGTTATCTGGTCCTATAGCTTTCCCATTTTTCATCTTTTTGGGTGCAAACTTAACTTTGTTAACTCTAATTTTGCGAATGAATCTCATATTTTCTAGTCTTTTCCTCATTTGACAATTCTAAGTTTAAGTCTTCTATTTGGTTTTCATTAAACAACTTACTAAAGTGATTTCGCCATCTTTCTTTAATGTCTTTGTCCTTAACCAAGACAATATCATTCTCACTTTTTATACATTTTACATTTCCTAAGTCCGCACTTTTCCTTTCTCTAGCTTTAGCAAGTTTAAATATATCTCTTTCCCTTTATTTTGTATCTAATCTATTATACAAAATATTAAATGATCTGTATTTAGCTTCACTAACGGCCTTTTTTGCATCTTTTCTCGCCTCCTTATACTTTCAAAGTTATCCTTGTTTCTATATTTTTGCCACGTTTTATATCAAATTCTTTTTGTCTTTATGGCTTTTTGTACATCTTTATCCCACTATCAACTTTCTTTGCTATTTGAGAATCTTCCCTTGGATTCAGTCAAAATCTCTTTTGCTATCATTTTAATAGAGCTAGCTTAATCTACTCCAAATAGTATTTGTATCTATCCCATCCTCTATAGTCCAATCCCCTTCTTTGATCATTTTATCTTTAAATTTTACTATATTTTCTCCTTTTAGGTTCCACTACCTAGTTCTTTTATACTGGTTTATTTTATCTTTTTTCTTCCATTTTTTAATACTTATATCTAACACTAAGACTATATGTTGTGTGGTTAGGCTTTCACCTGGAATAACTTTACAATCCTTGCATGATAAATGATCTACCCTAAAAATAAAGGGCAGCTCGGTGCACAAAGCTCTTGCGTATGTGGGGGTCGGGGAAGGGGTGGACCACAATGGATCTATAGTACGCAGCCTTACCTTGCATTTTTGCAAGAGGCTGTTTCCATGCCTCGAACCTATGACCTCCATGTCACACGGCAACAACCTTACCGTTGTGCCTAGTTAAAAAAAAATCTATTTGACATCTATTTTGTCTACTTTTAAAGGTTATTAAGTGTTCTTCTTTCTTCTTAAAGCAAGTATTCATTATACTAAAATCATATGACATAGCGAAGTCTAAGATCATCTCCCCAAGTTCATTTTTCTCTCCGTATCCATATCCTTGATGTATCCTCCCATAATTTTTATTATCCCTTCCAGTGTGTTCATTTAAATCTTCTTCTATAAATATTTTCTTAGCTCTTGGTATGCCTTGTATAATACTATCCATATTTTCCCAAAATTGTCTCTTAAGATTTTCTGCTAAGCCGACTCGAGGAGCATAAGCACTAATGATATTTATTATCTCTTGCCCTAATATCATCTTGATTTTTATATTTCTATCCCCTACTCTATTTACATCAACAACGCTATCTTTTAAGTTTTTTTCTATAATAATTCTTACTCCATTCTTATGTTTTTCTTTTCCAGTTTACCATTGTTTAAATCTTGATTTATCAATTTCTCTAGCTTTCTCCCCCACCCACTTAGTTTTTTGAAGGCAAATTATATTAATTCTTCTTCAGATCATTGTGTCCACAATTTTCATGCTTTTACCCGTAAGTGTCCCAATATTTCAAGTTGCTAATCTAATCCTAGTTTCTTGAACTAGCGTCTTTACCTGCCCACGTTGAGAATGATGCAGAAATTCTCGCATATTTGACACCGTACCCGGGCGCCGACACGGCGCGTCGCTTTGGGGTGACGACCTAGTCCACCCTCGCCTACTTTTCGCTACTCCTCGGTGGTACAAGTGAAATGCGTCACTCGTAGGGGATGCCCTAGAAAAATTATATAATGCATATTTTTTTATATTATATAAATTATCATATTATAATAAATACTGTTGTTTTGAGGAATTAGGATTTGATTCCGGAGTCAAAGTCAGAAATTGTAAGTAAAAGGAGGAATCCCATTCCTGCATGGAATGAGAATTGGAATAAGTTTACCATAAAACAAATGTTAGAAATGGGAATCAACCATTCCGAGTCTGATTCTTAGAGTTGATTCTCAATTACCAAACACCACCCTAGTGTAACCTACAACTGTCTTATCTACCTGCTTTAAATTAAAAAGTTGTTGATCAAAATGCTACTGGCTGTTCCTGCATGGCTTGTTTCATCTCATCCTGATCTCACCATATCTCCTCCCTCTGAAGATATGCCCTTGTTTAATCTACCAAATGTGAGCATTACCCTTCAAGTATGATTCAACAAAGTACAACTTTTGAGCCTCATCCATGTCATACCACTGAAAATAACTCTCCAGGGCATACACTTAATTATCAAATTCATCAGGCCATCACCATTGAAATCTGAAACTTCTAATTTAATTCCCTGTTTAAATGATCATTTCAATTTTCATGCAATACAAAAGTGTGGGGAACAACTTTGCATTTTCCTGATAGGTTGGAAAATGTGGAAAATGGCAAAATGATCCGTCCAACAACTTGTTTCCCATCCTACATCACTTTGTTTTTGGTTTTTGGTGCTTTTTTTTTTTTCAATAGTATAAATTATTAGTAAAGTATATATGAAAAGGGCATCAAGGGGATGCAACAGGCATTGTTATTGTTATCGTGCTTTAAATGTCCACACGACATGCAACCTTCCCTTTAAGTTTAAATAAATGAAGGGCTGAGATCTAAAGATTTTAAAAGAGATTAAATGCTTGGATTGTAGGGTTTTCCACAACTCATTATAGAACTCTCTTTTAGAGGCTTTTGTATTCAGTTTTTTCAGAGATAATCAATTAAAAAAAAATTGGATTTCTCTCAGGTTTCTCCTTTTTAATCACTTTTAAGGAAGTTGTGAGCGTGGTGAGAGAAAGATTTGCTTCAGTTGTCCATCGAAACCTTGTTTCTCAGGGGAACAAATAAGAAACCTTTTTGGGCTTGCAACGAGGCCCTAAGTTCTTAAGAGATGGGAGACCTTAAAAGCCAAATGTTGCAATTTTATTAGGAAGGCAAACTGCATACAAGGTGTCCTAAACATATATTTATGATAAGATTAAATTCTAAAGTGATGATGAAATAAATAGCACTTGTAGATTTCCATACCTTGGATCTATTATGCAAGCTGAAGGAGAAATTGAAGATGATGTAATGCATAGAGTTAAAGCAGGGTGGGTAAAATGGAGAAGTGCTTCAATTGTGCTCTGTGATCATAGAGTATCCTTAAAATTAAAAGGGGAGTTTTATTGGACTGCTATAAGACTAGCTATGCTATATGGATCAGAATGTTGGGCGACGAAGAAACAGAATATCCAAAAAGTAAAAGTTGCTGAGATGAGAATGCTTAGATGGATGAGTGGTATAACATTGAAAGATAAATTAAGGAATGAACATATTCGCGGTAAGTTAGGTGTAGTTCCGATAGAAGATAAGATAAGGGAGGGATGATTCAAATGGTATGGACACTTGCAAGGTAGACCACATAGTGCGCTAGTGAGGAAGAGTGAGTTAGTTACCGTCAGAGGCAGTAGAAGGGGTATGGGGTAGGCCTAAAATAACTTGGGAGGAGATAGTAAGGATTTAATAGCCCTGAATTTGTCAAAAGAAATAGTCCATGATCGCATAAATTGGTGGAAAGTGATTCAAATAGTCAATCCTACCTAGTGGGACTTAAGGCTTGGTTTTGTTGTTGTTGTTGTTGTTGACTAAGATCTAAAGTTGAAAGTCAAGGTGTTATCCCAAGAGGGGGGTGAATTGGGTTTATAAATTTTTTTTTAAGTGTTATTACTAATTTACGATCTCCCTGTTTACTTAATAACCACACAAGGAAGTTGTTGATTTTAAATACTCAAACAAATCAACCACAATCACAACACCAATCACAAATCAAATAATAAACAATCAGCCAATCATACAATGCTTAATCAATTTGTGAGAGCTGCTGCACTTGCTGTTTTTAAGCTTTTGCCAAATTTTAGTTTATAGCCTTGTATGAATGATTTTTAGGCGCTTCTTTTAATCAAAATTTCCGAAAGCGGTTAATCAACGTACTCCCTTTAAGGTTTTTGCAAAATATTAACCAACGTACTTTCTTATATTAAAAGGTCTTCTCAATCTCAGTTTTTTTTTTTTCAACAAACCTGCACTTTGAAACACAATTTGTATATGCTGAAATTTAAATAGAAAAGGGTAGAGAGTGAGACCAAGATTTTTTACGAGATTCGGTTTATCTCCAGCCTACGTCCTCGCCTTAGGTAAGACCAGCTAAGGATTCCACTAACACATTCCTTTGCGGGTGGAACAAACCGATTACAACCCTCCTTTAGGGTGGAGCCCCCTCTCCAAGCGATACCCCACGCTCGGTTACAACAAATGCTCTTAGATAGAGTTGGTTAGTACAATTGAATGCACTATATACTTCAATAACAAATATCCAAAGAATAGTTGAAGCTCAAGAACAATTTCACCGGATTACTTCTCTTAGATAAGAATCAGCAATTCAGATTCTAGAGCTCAGAGAAGAATAACCAGCACTTCAGAATAACTCAGCAATTCAGATTGAAAGATTGAGCAAGAGAGAGCTTTGAGAGAACAAGAGAGCTTTCAGCTTGAGAGCAGATTTTCAATTGCTTGGTGTGAGTTTGATTTGTGAAAACATGTATTTATAGGCTCAAAAAGGTTAATTTGTGTTGCCCAAGTTTACTTGGAGTATTTCCCAAGTTTTTACAAAATTTGGGGCACAAGAAACTTAAATTTGAATTTTAAAACTTTTAAAAAATATAGCCATTAATAGTGTTAAGGCACCTGAAGTCTCGGGATCAGTCGCCTGAGGTTTCTTAAAACTGTGTATTTTCAACCTGAAAATTGGGTCAGGCGCCTGAGGTGACAAGGGTCAGTCGGCGCCTGGGCTTATTCTTCAGTCGTCTGAGGAAAATCTTCAGGCGCCTGAGCTTATTCTTTGGTCGCCCGAGGAAAATCTTTAGGCGCCTGAGCTTATTCTTTCAATCGCCTGAACAGTTATAATTTCTGTTTTTCAGTTCAATTTTCAAAAACACTTGGCTCTCTTGTTTTGTTACTTACAAAAACATTTTTCAGGGTTTTAAAACAAGGTCTCTAAGTCCAAGACAAACCCTAATGAACTTCAAAACATTTCAATATGATATTTAGTATGAAGTACTTACATTGATTCATCCTAAAACCTTAAACATTCTAAGCTTTGAGGTCTTCATATAAGTCTTTGCTTTGAGTCCTCTTAGACTTGAGCTTGAGTCAATTTTAGGCTTTCATATGCTTTTGATTATTTTGGTTCACTTGAGCTTCCTTTGGATCACTTTAAAGATAGTGTGGCTTTTATGGTCCTTGGTGATCTTGAACTTGCATTCTTGAGACATTATCACTTAACAATAATATGTTAAATCAACCTTTATTTGTTATTATCAAAACGAGATTCAAAAGCCATGTTAGGCCAACAATCTCCCCCTTTTTGATGATGACAAATAAGGAGTAAAGATGAGAGAACCTTTGAAAAGGCTCCCCCTTACAATAAGCATGCCTTTTTAACAAATATGAAAAATGATGATTTCAAATATGAGTAAGTTCAAAAAAGTCACAATCAAGTATATTTCATTATAGCTCATGTCATCATATATTGCATTTATATTCGCTTTTCCTCCCCCATGCTATATGCCAAGAATTTATATGGTTTACATATTTTCTTTTTGTTCATTTTTCATGGTTGCTTTCTAAAAATACTCGTCTCATTTTTGCTCTCCAAAATATCTCTCCCCCTGACATCTTTTAAAAAGATTTGAAGGGGCATATGCACAAAGAGGCTTAGCGTATTAAGAGCATAGTCATATTACACAAGGACATAAGTAATAGAGGTTACAAGCCCAACCAAAAACAAGAACAAACAAAGCAACATAAAACAAGGCTAATACATAGGGAGTTCTGAATACAACACAAAGTGACAAATCAAACATTAGTTATCATCAACATCATCATCATCTTCCTCTTCATCATCTTCCTCTTCATCACCTTCCTCTTCATCGCCTTCCTCACTGCCCTCCTCTGATTCTTCATCATCACTTTGAGGAGCAGAATTAGTGTCCATAGGATCAACACCACGGGATAAGCTAGCTTGATATTTCTCAATACGAGTGAAGCGCTGATCAAGTGAGGAAACATTCTCCTAAAGGGTTAGAAGTTTGGATCTTATGTCTCTACTGAAGGTGGAGAATTCATGATGAAAGGAAATGAACCAAGAAGGCGTATCAGCAGGAGGTCCTTGGTCTTGAGCTAGAGGAGGAGGAGGAGGTACGGCTGCTGCTCTTCGAGGTCTTCCTTCTTTCAAGAACCAACCCTGATAGTACTTTTCATAGCCCATTTGCTTGAGGGTTGTGGAGGTGAAGAGGTCATATCGAGTACGTTTGATGAACAACTCAGAAGGTATCAAGCTGAGCAAAAATGAGGTTCAACACACCTTTATAAGGAAGAGTGACATGAGTGGCTTCCAACTTGGCCCACATCCATTTCAAAATGAGGCTTGACAGAGCAAGTTTCTTTCCCTTTAGTAAACATCATAAAACAAAGCAATCAACATAGGAAAGATGATCGTACGAGCCAACCTTAGGTAGGATGTTGTTGGAGATGATTTTGTGAAGTATTTGGGCCTGAAGGTTCAATTGTTTATACATAGGTGGATGGCCAAAATATACCGGTTCGTTTACCATAATCAGAGGCAAAAACTCTTCGGGTGTGAAGCCTTGCTCTAGAATCCAAGTTTGAGTAAAGACGGGACATTCAAATTCACCCGGGGTGATATGTAAAATGGGAGCAAGGATTTGAGGAGTCAAAACAATTTTCTTGCCTCTAACCTCGGTGGTTAGAGCATTTTCTCCATGAATCATGTTGGCATAAAAAATCTTGAATAGGTTGGGGTACATTCCTTTGGCTTGAAAAACAACAAAATTTTTCCAACCTATATTCCTAAGCATAGGCAATATTTCAAGAAATTCGGAATCGAAGAAGGTGGTGTCAATCACCTTACCAAAGATTGGGTCCGTAGAACGGAGAGTAGAACGATAACGAAGCTTAGATTGGGGAGTGACTAACCATTGCTCGATGTTGTTATCGTCCCTTTCGGAAGAAGATCCTCGGTTCACTGTGGTCTTAGTGCGAGGCATCAATGTGTTTTTGGAGAATGGAACCCTAGAATTCGAGGGAAAGAGTGTAGTAGAACGAGTTTGGGGCTGTGATTCGAGGGATTTTGAGTGAGGAAGCAAGGGAGACCAAAGGTTGGAGCTTTGGGTGAGTGATGGAGTAGGAGTCAGTACCCTGAAGTTAGGGTTTTCACGCTTAAAATATATAGATCCTGCGATTTCAGGCACATGAAGATTAAATTTAGTCGCTTGAAGATTTACAGAACTTAATTCTCAACATGTAGTAGCACCTCAGTCGCTTGAGGTCTGCAAGCTCAGGCGCCTGTGCCTTCAATATACAGTGCTTAGTTGCTTGAGCTTCCAAGCTCAGTTGACTAAAGTCCCTAATTTCTTAATTTTCTCATTTTGCTCAATATGAACCCTACCTAAATCACTTCCCTAGTATGTAACAACTCAAGTTCTCTTCTAATGGATATAAATCTTTCTTTGGGAAGAGGTTTTGTGAAGATATCCGTCCATTGGTCATTTGTGTTTATAAATTCAAGTATGATGTCTTCTTTTTGAACATGATCTCTTAGAAAGTAGTGTCTTATATCAATGTGTTTTGTTCTTGAGTGTGATATTGGATTTTTTGAGATGTTTATTGCACTTGTGTTATCACACTCAATTGGTATGGTGGAATATTCTAAATTATAGTCTTTAAATTGTTGTTTCATGTACAAGGTTTGTGCACAACAACTCCCAACTGCTACATACTCAGCTTCAGCTGTGGATAAGGTTATGGAGTTTTGTTTTTTAGAAAACCAAGACACTAGAGATCGTCCTAGAAAATGACAAGTCCCACTTATACTTTTTCTATCTATCTTACACTCTGCATAATCGACATCCGAATAGCTAATCATTTCGAATCCGGTGTTCTTAGGATACCAAAGTCCTAAATCTATTGTACCTATCAAATACCTTAGGATTCTTTTTACAGCTATTTGATGTGATTCTTTAGGTGCTGATTGAAATCGTGCACACATGCATACACTAAACATTATATCGGGTCTACTAGCTATTAAGTATAGCAAACTTCCTATCATACCTCTATAATATTTCATATCTACCGGTTTCCCTTTTTCATCTTTATCGAGGCTTATGGAAGTGTTCATGGGGGTACCTATGGGTTTACTACTTTCCATATCGAATTTATTAAGCATATTTTTTTATATATTTGAATTGACTTATAAAAGTTCCATTCTTTGTTTGTTTGATTTGTAATACTAGGAAGTAGTTCTATTCTCCCATCATACTCATTTCAAATTCTTTTTGTATGACAATTATCCATGAGTCATCATTTAAAGCTTCTTCAATATTCTTTGGTTCTTCTTAAGATAAGAAAACATAGTGATTGCATAGATTTTTCAAAGAGGATCTTGTAGTTATACCTCGTGATGGTTCTCCTATTATTTGATCGTTTGGATGATTTCTTATATATTTCCATTCTTTTGGTAGTTTAGTATTTTCAACAGCATCATTATTTGGTTTTTCTTCATTTTCTTCTTCTTTTGCTTCTACTATGTCTAAGTCTTCTTGTTTTTGGGTAGTTTGTACTTCTTCAATTTTTATTGGTTTATTGAATGGACTTTCTTCATCAAATGTTGCATGTATTGATTCCAAGATTGTAAGAGTTCTTTTATTTTATATTCTATAAGCTTTGCTTTTTAATGAATACCCTAGGAATGTTCCTTTATCAGCTTTTGCATCATAAATCATCTTTATCATTATTCACATAGCATTTACATCCAAAAACATGGAAATAAGAGATGTTGGGCCTTCTACCTTTCCAAAGCTCATAGAGAGTTTTATTCAAATTTGATCTTATAGAAACTCTATTTATTACATAGCATGCAGTGTTTACTGCTTCAGCCCAAAAGTATTTTGGGAGATAATGTTCATTTAACATTGTTCTAGCCATTTCTTGAAAAGTTCTATTCTTTCTTTTAACAACTCCATTTTGTTATGGAGTTTTAGGTGTTGAAAAATTATGATTAATTCCATATTCATTGGAAAATTTATAGATATCTTTGTTGTTGAATTCTCTTCCTTGATCACTTCTTATGTTTGAAACATTATATCCTTTTTCATTTTGAAGTTTCTTGCATAGATAATTAACATATTACAAGCTTCATCTTTGGAGGCTAAAAACAATACCCAAGTAAACCTAGATTAGTCATCAACTATACAAAGGCATATTACTTACCTCTTATGCTTTGAGTTATAGTAGGACCAAACAAGTCTAAATGAATGAGTTCTAAGGGTCTACTAGTAAATATATGTTTCTTCTTTTTAAAACTTGTTTTGATTTGCTTTCCTAGTTGGCAAGCATCACGAAGTTTATCTTTTATGAATTTTGTATTTGGTAAACCTTTAACTAAGTTCTTTCTAGATAAGTTTGATAGTAGGTCCATGTTTGCATGTCCTAGTCTTATAGCCAAAGCCAACTAGCTTCATTCATGGCAGCCAAGCATGTTACATCTTGAGTGACTAAGTTTTCAAGGTTTATACAATTTACATTATTTACTCTATAGGTCGTGAATAGAATTTCTTGTTTTCTTGGATTTTCAACCATGTACTTATCTTGCTTAAAGATTATGTCTAGCCCTTTGTCACTAAGTTGACTTATACTTAAAAGGTTATGCTTTAATCCATCAACTAACAAAACATCATCAATAGTAAGTGAGGGATCTTTACCAGTTTTACCTATTCTGATGATTTTACCTTTGACATTGTCACCGAAGGTCACATACCCTCCATCTTTTTGAACTAGGGATGTGAACTTTGTTCTATCTCCCGTCATATGCCTTGAACACCCGTTGTCCAAGTACCATTTTTCCTTTGATGGAGTAGTCCTAAAGCATACCTACAAGGAAGGATTCACGGTGTTACTTTTGGAACCCAAGCCTTTTTAATTCTTTTTAAGTCATGCATAGTTTTAGTGTTTACTTTCCATTCATTCTTGATTTTGACATATTTCTTAAGTGGACAATTAAACTTTATGTGTCCCTTATTTCTACACAAGTAGCAAGTAGTGTTTTCATATATATATTTGTAGAAGATGTGCTTGCATAGTATTTTGCTTCTTTTACAAAATAACCCATAAATAAGTTCTTCTTTCTTTTGTTTTCAATTCCATTGTAACCAATTCCTTTTTTTATTACTTATCATCCTTTGTTGATCAACCATCTTTTCCTCTAGTAAAATTGTAAATGATTTTATCTTTATCTTCAATTTTGCTTTTAAGATCACTAATTTCAAGGTCCTTCTTGCTTTCATCATTTACTTGTAGTTTTACTAATTCTTGAGACATATTGTTAATTTTCTTCATTAGATCATCAATACGAGAATCTTTTTCTTTTTCAGCCGATTTAGAACTTTCTAGTTGATTCTTTATGATTTTCATTTTGTTCTTTCAAGGCTATGTTTCTTTTAGACACTTTGATGAACCTATTGTATAAGAGTTACCTCAGCATTGTGTGCCATAAAGCACATGTTGGCAACTTTTTGTTCACTTGAGTCATCCTCCGATTCGTTTGAGCTTGTGTCGTCCCACGTAGCTTTCATTGCCTTCTTTTTCTTCTTCTTGTCCTTCTTCAGTTGTGGACAATTGGGTTTAATGTGTCTAACCTTCTTACAATTATAGCATGTAAGTGGATCGTTCTTAGTTTCCTTTGTGTGTGTTTCTCCCTTGTTAATTTTTGATCCTTTAAACTTTCGAGGGAATTTTTTATTCTTCTTGAAAAATTTTCCAAGTCTTTTAGTGATAAAGGCTAGTTCTTCATCATCCAATTCATTGTCTTCATCCTCATCACTAGAACTTTCTTTACTAGCCTTAAGGGCTATTGATTTCTTGTTTTTATTATTGTTCTCTAAATTTCTTTCATTCATTGCCATCTCATATGTGAGTAGAGAACGTATTAATTCATCTAGGGAGGTGTTTTTCAAGTTTCTTCCTTCCGTAATGGCAGTTACCTTAGGTTCCCAAATTAGTGGTAATCCTTTAAAGATTTTTCTAATCATTTCATATGTTGTATAATTTTTCCCTAAGGCATTGAGGGAGTTTATTATGTGAGTGAACCTAGTGTACATACTAGTGATGGTTTCATCCGGGTTCATCTTAAAAGCCTCATACTCGCTTGTGAGAATGTCAATTCTACTATCTCTAACATCTATAGTTCCTTCATAGGTTACTTCTAACTTGTCCTAAATTTCTTTGGCTGACTTACATGCCATGACCCTATTAAACTCATTAACGTCTAAAGCACAATATAGTGCATTCATGACACTAGAGTTTACTTGCATCATTTTATAATCATTGTCAGTCAAGTCTTTTTCTTCTTTAGGGACTTCTTTACCATCTACGAGTTTAGTAGGAATGTAGTCACCATGTGTGACAACCTTCCATGCTTTCCAATCCATGGTTTGAATATATATCCTCATTCTTTGTTTTCAAAATGTATAATTTGAACTACAAAAAATAGGCAGTCTAGTAGAGGATTGACCTTTAGAAAAAGGGAAAACACCTAGGTGTGCCATTTAGACCTTTATATAGCTTCTAATTAGGATTTGCTATAACTAGGCTCTAATACCAATTGAAAGTCAAGGTATTATCCCATGAGGGGAGGGATGAATTGGGTTTATAAAAATTCTTTCAAGTGTTATTACAAATTTACAATCTCCCTTTTTACTTTGTAACCACGCACGGAAGTTGTTGATTTTAAATACTCAAACAAATCAACCACAATCACAAAACTAATAACAAATCAAATAATAAACAATCAACCTATCATACAATGCTTAATCTATTTGTGAGAGCTGTTGCACTTGCTGTTTTTAAGCTTTTGCCAAATTTTAGTTTATAGCCTTGTATGAATGATTTTTAAGCGCTTCTTTTAATCAGGATTTCTGCAAGCGGTTAATCAACGTATTCCCTTTAAGGTTTCCGCAAAATATTAACCAACGTACTTTTTTAGATTAAAAAGTTTTCTCAATTTCAGTTTTTTTTTTTTTTCCAACAAACTTGCACTTTAAAATACAATTTGTATATGCTGAAATTTAAATAGAAAATGGTAGAGTGAGACCGAGATTTTTTATGAGGTTCGGCTTATCCCCAGCTTATGTCCTCGCCTTAGGCAAGACCAGCTAAGGATTCCACTAACACGTTCCTTTGCGGGCGGAATAAACCGATTACAACCCTCCTTTAGGGTGGAGCCTCCTCTCCAAGCGATACCCCACGCTTGGTTACAACGATCCAATCACTTGAACCGTCAAAGAAACAAGAAATAAGAAACAATTTCTTTTGTACAAAGAATGCTCTCAGATAGAGCTGGTTAGTACAATTGAAAGCACTATATGCTTCAATAACAAATATCAAAATAAATAGAGTTTAAGCTCAAGAACAATTTCACCGGATTACTTCTTTTAGATAAGAATCAACAATTCAGATTGTAGAGCTCAGAGAAGAATAACCAGCACTTTAAAATAACTCAGCAATTCAGATTGAAAGATTAAGCAAAAGAGAGCTTTTCAGCTTGAGAGCAGATTTTCAATTGCATGGTGTGAGTTTGATTTGTGAAAACATGTATTTATAGGCTCAAAATGGTTAATTCGTGTTGCCCAAGTTTACTTGGAGTATTTCTTAAGATTTTACAAAATTTGGGGCACAAGAAACTTAAATTTGAATTTTAAACTTTTAAAAAATATAGCCGTTAATAGTGTTCAGGCGCCTGAAGTCTCGGGGTCAATCGCCTAAGGTTCCTTAAAATTGTGTATTTTCAATTGAAAACAAGGTTAGGCGTCTGAGGTGACAAGGGTCAGTTGTCGGAGCCTACACTGCCTCCTTAGAAATTCATCAGGAAAATCTTCAAGCACCTAGGCTTATTCTTCAGTCGCCTAAGGAAAATCTTCAGGCGCCTAAGCTTATTCTTCAGTTGCCTGAACAGTTATAATTTCTGTTTTTCTATTCAATGTTCAAAAACACTTGGCTCTCTGGTTTTGTTACTTATAAAAACATTTTCTAGGGTTTTAAAACAAGGTTTCTAAGTCCAAGACAAACCCTAATGAGTTTCAAAACATTTCAATATGATAATTAGTATGAAGTACTTACATTGATTCATCCTAAAGCCTTAAACACTCTAAGCTTTGAAGTCTTCATATGAGTCTTTGCTTTGAGTCCTCTTAAAATTGAGCTTGAGTCAATTTTAGGCTTCCATATGCTTTTGATCATTTTGGTTCACTTGAGCTTCCTTTGGATCACTTTAAAGATAAGTGTGGCTTTTATGGTCATTGGTGATCTTGAACTTGCATTTTGAGGTTTATCATTCAAACATTCTTGAAACATCATCACTTAACAACAATATGTTAAATCAACTTTTATTTGTTATCATCAAAACGAGATTCGAAAGTCAAGTTAGGCCAACAAAAGCAAAAGTCCTTGACAATTAATATTAGACCTTGTTTAAAGTAACCCTAGCTGTGCAAAATAAAATAAGCCAAACTCAAATATCCTTGAAAACCTGAAGAAACAGGCTGTTGCTGTGCAAACAATAATCACACTGCAGTAAAATGAGCAGTACTTTCCCAGGTTTTTTGTGCCTAAATCTCCCCAAGCTGGAGGGGAAAGAGGTGGTTTTAATGTATAATTTAATTAAATCCTTGTCTGATCATGCTTCCAAGTCCAATTTTGCTGCCTTTGCATTCTTTAGCTATTGTCTTGTTACATTACTGCTGGATTTCTGCATTCAGCTGCGGTAGCATATATGAATCTCCAGCATGTATCTCCAATTGTTTGCATGTTCATATTCCTTATTCATGGTTCTTTCCAAAGAGATTTTCTAGGATTTGTAGTTACTTGATCAGCCATGTGTCATGGAGTGCACTTATTTGTACTCAACCCACCAAGGAGCTTCTTTTTCCAGAAATTTCTAGAACGTTCCACTAAATTAAAGAAAAGAATGCTTAAGGGATGTGGAGGTTCCAAGGAAACTCTCCAAGTATATATTTCCAAGGAGCACGATAAAAGGTTGTAGATACTAAGATATTCATTCAAGTTGTAGATATTGTAATGGATTCATCTGGACATTTTTGGACATCTTTGAACCAAAATGGTCTCAACTGTTGGTTGAGGTGTACGTCATTGTAGTCATTCAGCATTGCATGCTATACTAGGCATCCTTCCAGCATGCTCTTGTCTTTGCTTACTTTCTTGCTTGTTAGGTTTGAGTTTTTTGTGGGGTGAGGGCTTATTAACATAGCTCAAGTGAGGGATTGGCTTTTTCTAGTGCCAAACAGGTTTAGATAAAAGTGTGCTTAAAATTTTAAGTTTGACAGGGTATAAGAATAGGTTGAGGATGTCAAGATCTGATTGAACACCTATGTTGAGGGCCCTTGGGGGGGCAAGGGAAGAAGGATAGGTTCCTCGACATGCTGTAGGCTTTGGAGAAGTATGTAGCATTATAGTTAAGGTGTGGTTAATGAAGGTTAAATGTCGACCAATGCATCGAGGAGCTCAAAGTCCAAGGGTGATGGCAACAGGCTTTGGAGGGAGATGCAATGTGCTTTGAATACCATTGTCAAGATGCTGTCCAAAAGGGATTATGGCAGTGTCTTGGTGACAGCTCCAACGGAAGAGGTTGAGAAGCTTAAGAGGGAGCATGCGCAATGCAAAGTGCCAAGGTGGCATTGTTGGGTGGCACATGCCTTCTTGAAGATGACTGCTAAGTGTATGAAGAAGTGAGTTACAAGAAGAGGTGGCCAGTGTAATTCCACTAAAGGGATGTGGTGCTTGTCAAGCAATGTATGTGTCGGGTCTACATTGAGGCTAAACAAGGTTTATAAGAAAGCCTACAAGCTTCAATTTCCTTCCTATACTAGGCTACATCTGGGTTTCAATTTGAGCTGACTCAAATCATATCATAGAGATGAGGAATATTCAAGCCGAGGGCATTCATAATGATTACCCATGGGAATTGAAGCAACGTTGAACATCGTAATCAAGCATCGAGTCAATACAAGCCCCCCTCCCTGCATGCTTCTGCTGTCTTTCTAGCTTGTTAGCTACATGTTAGCATAGTAATTGTTGCATTGGTTGCATCCCATGCACCATTCCTTAATTTTAAACTGTTGGCATGGTATGTTGCCGGCAAGGGAAAGGATATTGTGGTGATGGTTCCATATTTTCATGAATGATTATGGCAACGAAGTTAATCATATTCTTCACCCCTTGCAGAGAAAGTGCAGGAGATTTGGTAGTGAAAGTGAATGGTTGATTGTGCTTGGTGTTTATTGCCATGAAATTCTTATGGAGGTGCCTGACTGGGTTTGCAGGCTGTTTTTTCAGGGGTTTTGAGTGCCTGGCTTTTGTAGCTAATATTGTAACAGGTGCTTTCTTACAGTCTTGAGCTAGTGCCTCCTTCTCTCCCTGTGTGTGTGTGTGTGTGGCAGATGCACCTGCCAATGTTCTTGGTGTATCTCTTTGTGCCAGGTGCGTGTCTACACTTAACTTCTCAACCTGGTTTCACTGGCTCTGATATTGTAGTATAATACATTAATACTGACTTAAAACATAAGGTATTCTTAAAATTATTTCGAAGAGGAATTCAGTAGGGCTTAATCAATGACAGCAGCCATGTTTGATGTTGGCACCCTAGTGAATGTGCCATGTATGTCCTGTGTACGCAGCCACAGAATAATGGACGGACTTAACTGCTCAAGAATGGGGATTGCGTGAGATTTTATGCTCTTATCCTTGAAATATTGGATGGCTGAAAACTGTCACTCCTTTATTAGCAAAGAGAATGATGCTTGCTGGCCCATGGTTTTTGCTTATGGGGAGTAATTGGGAATGGTGAAATAAACGAGTTTTCAGTAGACATACCAGCACCACTGACACTGTGACAGTTGCCCAAGGTTCTGAATCCTTCAGATCTCTGTTTGTGCAGTCAGCTCCAAAAGGGAAGGTTTTGTAGCTTGCAAACCAAAGGGGTGGGGTTAAAATAATATGATGGCAGTAGCTGGGGGAACTCTGGTTTAGCTGGTGGCAAAAGGTCTCATTAGGGATGAAGAGGAATGCTGGATTGCTGAATTATGGGAGGCTCAACTAGGCTGCTGAAGACCAGACTTGGATCTGACTCCATGCTTGCAATTGGTGCATGCTTTAAGAAGCCATTCCAGCAAAATGGTTGTCTAAGTGGACGCTTCATAATTCCTTCAAAGATTTGTTTGCAAGGGAGTAGATGGTACTGTCAATGATAATTTAAAGGAACTCGTGTGCTGATTGTTAGAAATCCCTTACAGTCATTACCCATTAGCTCTCATGGTATAAACTTATGGTATGGTTGTTACTAGGGGTGTATTCGAGTCGACACAATAAAATATTTGAGTTTGACTCTACTTGAAAATGTTAAGCTCGAAAATCGACTCAAACTTGATTGATTTCATAATTGTTAAACTCAAACTTGACGTGATTATAAGTTCATAAACTCAAGCCCGACTCGATTAAGCTTGTCTCGATTATAAATTAATATTAAATACATATAAATGTATATAATGTATACATAATATTAAATATATTTATAAAAAATATATTATATGATATATATAATATAACAACAAAACCAAGCCTTAAGTCCCACTAGGTGGGGTCGGCTATATGAATCATTTTCCGCCAATATATGCGATATTTGGTAAGGATTCATATCATAGTGATCTGACTAATTTTATGCTGGCTATTAGCTACCTAACGCAACCCTCCTCCTTTACCCGGGCTTCGTACCGACTTTGTATTAAAAAATTAGGACATTAAGTGCATCACAAGCGGAGTTAAAGTAAGAACCTTATGATGCGAGAGGGAAATATATAAACTATAGCTGGCAAAACGCAACAAATTATTGTGCTATTATGCCTGAAATCCACATTATTAACATCATAATAAGGTCATAGGGTGATGGAGGCTGGCTGGTAACCAACATTATTAAAAAAAAAACCACTTTAAAATGAGAAATAAGAGTCAATCGGAAATATAGTAAAAGCACAAGCATGAGGAGCTAGAAGAACATAAATATACTACTTGAGTACTATTATTGAGTTTGAACTTGAGTAGAATTGAGTTGAGTCGAGTTAGGGAACAAGTTGAGTCCAAGGAGCTTGTAAGCAAGCTTGAGTCACTTACATCCCAGTTGGTACAGCCCTTGCTGGCTGCTGATTGCATGGGTACTGCATGGCCTCGTTTCGGTATATGGTGCAAATTTTTATTCATTGTGCCTCCAGCCCTCTAAATGAACAGATCCTGCCGAATAAAAGGCAAATTAAAAATTAACGTCGTGGAATTTTTGGACTGGGGCCTAGCCCAAGGAAAAAGCTTAAGCTTGCTTGTTCGTCACACATGCATGTGCACTAATGTGGTTATTTGTTTCTATTCCGTGATATTTGCTTGGAGCTATTTGTTTGTAGATGTTGCTTGTTCCTCGCACATGCATGTGCACTGATGTGGTTATTTGTTTATTTGCTTGGAGCTATCTGTTTGTAGATGTTACATTTGTTTTTTTTGGGTCTGCAGAATTAGCATGAAAAGAACTATTTTATTTTGGTGGTGTTATTACTAATAGTTGCACTAACCATTTCTATATTCTGGGCTGGTTGCAGATCCGCAGGAGGCTTTATGGTCAGGCTGCATGATGAATGGAGGCATGTTGTTTATTGGAAAGTTCCTGAGTTAAAAGATTGGTCACTGGCCACCAGAATTCCTTGCCGTATTGCTTGTTTATGTACACTATTTGTTTCATTGTTATGTGAATGTCGTTCATCACTTCAGTTTTTTTAGTGAGTCGGTCTTTGCTTTTGGTGCTCATATAGTGTGGGGCATTGCAATATACTCATTTTTTAAAAATAACAAGTAAGAAATAATTTCATCTTGAGAGAGCATCTACCCAATAAAAAACAGGTCTCCAACTATACCCTTTTCTTGAATAGTCATCCCAAATGGTTCGTATATTTCTTTCAACTGCGTAATACCGAGCAGAATAGCATAGCTAGTCGTGAAAATTTTGAGGCTTCGTGGGAATGGTGAGTTGAGAATGTTTGCCTTTATTAATCCATTTTGAAAATTGTGTTCGGGCGTCTGAGCTTGGTTTCAAAGTCTATTATGTTCACGAGCATTTTCATGCATATTTTTTGGTAACCAGGATTTTGTAATCTCTAGTATTATTTCAGGCTTTGATTTTCTGAACTGAATGCCCCATGATAATGCCCAATGGTAAATATAATTTGTGATCTCGGCTGATCCTGTTTTTTAAAAATGTCTTATTCGATGCAAATTAAAATTATCCATGGCAGCTGAGCTACTGCTTGTGCTAGCAATGCAGTATTTAAAATGAATGGAGATGGAATCATAAATAAAAGAGTAAATGAATAAACAGTGCATATCACAAACCTAAAGTCTAGCTCTTTCAGGGCATTTGGTTCGAACTATTCTTATATTGTCCGAAACATGATCTATTGAATTTTTAGATTCCCCTGGTTTGAAGATTTAGAAAAAAACTCTTATGGCAGGTATCTTGAATTCTCTGAGAATGGGTATTTACGCCCTCGTCTCTCGTTTAGGTAAATCTTTGGGCTGAAAAATGGAGTTCAAATTTTGTGGGATAAAAACATTCGTACCTCAATTATTGGATATGTCGGTTTTTTGGGCTTAACTAATCCCACATCTATGCCAATCGTGCCTATAGGCAATACGTTGGAGGTAAATCTAGATGTATAATGCAAGCGGCAGGGTTCAAAACCCAGATCCATCGTTGCAAGCGACCTTCTGTAATAAGTCCTTACCATTATTTTTACTATTATTGATATTACCAATTAAATTCACACATTCAAATCTAAGGTTTGTTCCAAACATAGGGTAAGAATAATAGTTTTTTTTTTGGATTATTATTATTATTATTATTATTATTATTATTATTATTGTTAAAACATATTACTAATGGTTGAAATTATTACATATACACATCACAAACACATCAAAATAATGTACTTAAAAGATTATTGACCATTACAACAAATATTAGCGTTGCACCAAATATAATCATAATATTAAAAAATTCCTAATAACTTAATGAGCGACGGGGAAAAAACATAGTCCCATATGCTTGCCCATGTATGCATCAATTTGTACAGATCTGACAAGTCATGGTTTTTTGTCCTTATTCTCTATTCTTTACTATTTTTTGTTTTGTGGTAAAGTAATGTGAGACTAGAAAGAATACAAATTTAGTTTTGACATTTAATATATATGTATATATAAATAGAAAAGTATGTGTCAAGATTTTTCATTCAGACAATAAATAAGACAGTAAATGATAATAGTATAATATTATTTCTAACTTAAATCATCCTTCCATATGATTCTGCCTCTTTTTTATTGCTTATATGTACCAAAAGAAATGTGACATTTTATTTCAAGGTCATAATAGTTAGAAGGTAAGATTTCTTGTTTAAGTTATTAGGTTTAAATATGGAGAGGGATGCAAAAAGGTATATCTCCAATTCCAAGGTCTTAATACATCTCCAATGGAACAACAAAAGAAGAGGAGATGAAAAAAATGCCATTGTGATATTAATTAGTTCTATCCAATGTTTAGTATGCTGAAATAGAATGAGTTGAGATTAAAATAACCCGTATCTAGGATGCGGATTTGTGAGAATTTGGATAAAACATAACAGGACTTTTATTGGACTTTTTTCAATTCATACAAATTCAAATTCCAAATCTATGTTCCTAAATATTACCTAAAATAAAAAAATTATACAATAAATATACAATATTACAAAGCCAATTTAGTTTTATTCCATTCCCATTTTTGTAACCCAAACAAATTGCAAGTGTTGTGAATTTTTTGGCCTTTCAATTAAAAGCAAAAAAGCCAAACATGCTCATTTATTTAGTTTTTTCATTTTTAAGTTAATGAAAGATTGTGGCAACCTACCCATGCCCCTGATAGGACCTCCATAGCCAACTACACTGTTGACTTTTTAAGTTCGATACTTAGTTTTGATAATAACAAACCGCAAAATACTTGTGTGTGCACTCAGTACTTGAACATGGCTTTAATTCAAACACACACATAAGACAAGGAAATGGAAGCTAGAAAGGACGTAAAGCGCATATATTTTGTGGCATTAAACTTCAGAAGAGCAAAGAAGAATAAGCCTTATTGTTTATTTTGCAAATGCATTTTGTTTCATTATTTGGTGTGTAATATTATGATCTGTAATATTTGCATCTGCATGCATGATATGAGTGACCTCAACATGACCGTAGATTAACCATAAGGAACCAAATGACCATAGGGCACCCTTCGGTCGATCGAAAGTCGACCGATGCCGAGTTTTTAGGGTTAGCTCAAAGACCTTAGAGAGACCCTATGTCCTTGCATAATCACTTAGGAAAGTCTCCATTATCATCTATGCAATTAGGGGTAAAAACAAAACTTAAGTCTTAAAATTTAAAGGGATTCGGGTGACTGAACTTGTGTGTTGAAAATGCCTCGATCGACCGAATGGTTGACAAGTTAAAAAGTTGACTTGGGTTGGGCGACCGAACTTAAATGAACTAAACAGTCTCGGTCGACCGAACTCCTAAAGTCACTTTTCACATCTTCCTCGGGCGCCCGAACTTATAGTTCATTTTTATCCCGGGCGACCGAACTGAGAAGTTTGGCAGATCGAACTTCGAGTCAGGCGATCGAACCTCGAACAGTTTGGAAATCGCGTTGGTTCAACCAACCGACCTTGTCACTGGGCACCCGAATGCATAAAATGCACTTTTCTAGTTGTGAGTGTTCGGGTGACTGAACGTATGGCTTGGGTGACCGAAACTCTCGGGTTGCCACATTTTAATTGCAGTAATTAGGGTAAATTTTTAATTAAACAAATCTAAAAATCCCTAATATGTCCCTAACGGTCAAAAATCATCTTGAGTCTATATATACCCCCTCCATTACTTATTTTTAATAGGAAGATTAGAGAGAAAATTCTCCCAAAAGTATTTTTGTTCTTTATTCAATTTTTACTGTCTTTTCACTATTCTTTGGAAAAATTCTTTATTAAAAGAGAGCATTCCTATTTTGGACATTTTATCTTTCAAGGCATTCACTCTCTCTTTGATTTAAATTTAAAAAAAATATTTTTGAGAGTGGTTTTATTGTCTCTCCCACACATTTTAGCTGATAAACATTTTTGGGAGTAAAACATTCTTACTTGTGATTTTTGCACATTCATTGCAAGAATTCATAAGCTCATTTAGGCTTTATTACAAAATCCTTTTTGGGCTTGAACCCTAAATCTCCTGCACTTTATTTCTTATATATATATATATTGGAGATATCATTTGAGGGTTTTAGATCTTTGAAAAATACCTATTGAATATCTTGTATTTAGATCAAAGATCATCATCATTATTTTCTCTCGCATTTTTACATAAAAATATCTTAGAGAGAAAAACACACATTCTCACTTGAGTTTATATTTATATCATATTTGAGTTCATTGATTGATTGTGCATAGTGGTACATATATGATTGTATTAGAAGCAATCTGGTTGTACAAAATATTTCATTTAAATATTTGTTGTATTTCCCGTTGTATGATCGGAAGTGGGAGACTAGCCCTGTGAATAGTCCCGGACTGGTTTAGATCTGGTTAAGTGAACTAGGTGCATCATCCTGTAAAGTGTTGTATTAGGTGCCGCTCCACCCGCAAGTAAGCAATCATTAGTGGAATCCTTGTGCTTGCGAGCATAGGCGGGGACGTAGGCAGTATTGGCTGAACCCTGATAACATATCGTGTGTCTACTTTTAATTTCTTGCACTTTATATTCCTGCGCATGTATGTTATATTTCAATTTCTGTGAATTCTTGGAAATGTTGAGATTGTTTAATTGTTTAAATATTTGCTTAGTTAATTATCAGTGTGATTGGGATTGCATAGAAAAATCCTAGGTTTTGAAATACTGCTGCTATCTGGTTTAACTTAGGCTAAAGAATTTAAATTTCCAATTCACCCCCCTCTTGGGAATACACCAATTCTAGCATACACCTCCCCATGACTCTATGTGTGATGAGGAATGTGGTACAAATAGCACCACTACTATTAATCTTATACGAAAATGTTAAAACCAAAATTTGGATTAAGGTAATCATTTTCTATTGAACATGATTCTAGTACATGACCTAAGCCCCAAAAATAGCTCATTGTCTCAAGTGCCAAGACTTCAATAATCAAGAAACTCACTTTACATTCTTGAGTATTATCGGAGCTTGCACTCGCTCAAAAGGAATATGAAGATGAGACAAATGACACCACAATAGAAATAGAAATATAGGATGCTATATAATTTGATTGCATAGTGTTTAGAATATATGTGGCTCACATTAAATTGATATCACGTAAGATTAGAAAATAATGAGTATTTTTTTTTAAGTTCAAGTAATTTGTCAGAAGTAGTTATTTTATTTAGCAATTGATCTGAGTAGTAGCTCCAGTTAGTGTCGAATGAGATTGTGAAGAAGCATAAGTTGAAGGTTGAGCCTCATTCTAAGTTGAGCGTAAATGATTGCTAACTACTAACTGGAGTGTAATATGATAGGAGTGTTTTTATAATGTGGAAGAAAAATCTTGTTCTTTTTCCTCCAATTGAATGAAGTAAGAGCTAAAGTCTTACTCAATCTTGTGGCTAAGTTAGAGCAAATTGTTAGCACTTTTCTTTTAACTTGGATATATTGTATAAAGGTCCACCATGACAGTGCATTTTGTGACTTTATGCTCTAAAATATTCTATTGAATGCAAATCTTGAATTTGCTATGGCCTACTCAATAAATTGTATAAAGGCTCATAATGGTAGTGCATTTCCTAACTTAATGTTGTAAAAATGTTCTATTTAATGCAAATTTTAAAGCTACTATTACCTATACAATGATATATATCTCAGACATTTTTATCACTATAATAGTCTAAAATATTGAAATTTTCACCCTTAATAAGTGGTTTCTCTTTGGTGTGAAAAATAATGCTTTGTTAACTTCTATAAAAATTTCAACAGTCTCCTTTTAAAATTAGGTATACCTATTCCTGAGCGCATTTGTTAAAAAAAATAACTTTTATAGGCACACAATCATAAAGTTTTTTCACAACAATCATACACAAAATTTATACATTCATAGTATAACCAACTTTTGTAAAAAATTTTGGCAGAATCTCCTCTTAAAGTTGAGTATACCCATTTCTAAGCACACCTATGACGCCCCGATCCCGCCAAGTGGGGCCTAGGTACCATGTGTTTCATTTACCTGTATCAGATACTATAACATCAATTACGCAGCAAAAAAATAAACTAACATCCTTTATAACATACCAGAGTTCTATATATATATATATCCCACAATAGTATTTTCCAACATCCAGTATTCACAAATATGCAACTCAGAAATCATTAATATAATACAGCCCAAAAGTATATATCCAAAGTTATACCCTCTCTCTCTCTCTCTCTCTTGGCCTAGCCCTGAGCTCATTGAGCTCGATCACGCGGAGGTCCTAAAAAAGATGAAATTCATATCGGGTGAGACACATTTCAGTAAGACGGAATAGATTAATACCAGTGTGTGACTATCATGAGATTTGTGTATAAAATATAATTATCATTTATAAATTAATCCACAATTATGAAATCATTCTCTATCCCTACTCACACACATGCATCGAATTTTATTAACGAGAGTTTCCCAAGGATTGGGGTGATTACTCACTTATACATGTAGCACTTTTCTGCTCTAATACCTTATGCAACCGGGTATGGCTACAACTAATGCTCATCAAGGCACTTACCTTACTCAGTAAGCCCTCAGGTGGATAGTTTGTATCGTATTCACACATATTCACATAATTATTTATCAGCGAAGGTTCTCGAGGATAAGGAAGATTACCCATCCATACAAGTAGCTTCTGAAACGCCCTGAACCCTTAATCCCGGGTCCGGCGCGTTATACCTAATAATCCATAATTAACATAACATACACAGCGGAAAACATAATCATAATCTCCATATAACATAATACCAGAGTTTACTAATTCTAACTATAATCCATAATAAATTATCAATCACCTCCATTTCCATAAATCTACGTAACTCCTAAAATAATTCAGTATTTTTACAATCATTCCTTATTCAATAGCCTCAAAACATAAAGACATAAAATTTAAATATTTACTTTCTACAAAAACATCATTAAAATGTTTATACCCTTTTTCTTATATCTCCCAATAATGCTATAAAAACCTCGAGCTTTCTAAGCTCGATCTCGAAGAAATCCTGAAAAACAATAAATTCATATTCGGGTGAGACACATCTCAGTAAGGGAAGAAACCATATATTAAAACAGTGTGTGACCAACATGAGTTTATATATAACATAATATTTAACATTTGAAAATCCTTAACATAAATTCCGAAATCATTCCCAGATCCTAATCAAACACATGCAAATGTTTAACCCACGAGATTACTCGATGATAGGGGTGATTACTCGCCCATACAAGTAGCACCCCTCTGCTATGATATTTAGGCAACCCAAAGGTCGCAGCTAAAACATATTAGGGCACTCACCTTACTCAGTAAGCCCTCAAGTGATAAATTAATCTCGTACTCACACTGTTCATACAAAAGTTTACCGGTAAAGGCCCTAAGGATAGGGAAATCTACTCACCCATACAAGTAGGTTCCCTCTGCTCTAGTACGTTATGCGACTACTGCCACATCTGTAGCTACCAGTGCACTCGCCTTACTCAGCAAGCCCTCAGGAAAAAGGTACGTCTCGCCCAATCGTAACATGTTCTACGTACATACATACTTCTAATATCATAATACATTATTCTTTTCTTTCATTACACATTCATGCACATTCATTCCTGTTCATAACTAAACTTTACATTTCATTTCACTTTAAGTGACTCTTTCCTATTTACATCATTTACTTTTGTCATTTCATTTCATTGTCATTTCATCATCATTTTATTGCATAACATTTCATTTCATTACTTCGTACTACAGCTGGTCTTTAGCCATCATCAGTTAGTTTATGTAGAAACGTGTTAGATCTGCTAACATAGCTCCTTTTAGCTCTCATTAGTTAGTCTACACAGAAGTGTGCTAGATCTGCTAACATGACTGTCTTTCAGCTGTCTTAAATTTACATGGTTGCATTTAACATACACAGGCAACATTGTCCATATCATATTTTATTTTCATTGCTTTACTTACTTAACCCGAATCTCATACATTTAACATATATTTGCAAAGATTCTCATGCACACAATTTAGCAATAAAATTCATACACTGCCTGTAAACTAAGCAACCAACATTTAATGTTTATATACTAAAAATACCTTTCATTTCTTACTTAATTATCCTGAAAATATTTTCCACTTTCATCAGTTCATTTTTGCATATACATATCTAATAAACAGTCTTAAACTCAAAAAAATATAATTCAAATAGTTGGTGTAACGTCCCTCAATTTCTTAACATAAAATATCACATACTAAATAAAATGGTCAATCCGAACCCGTGGGTAGCGGGGACACCTGTTATACACAGCGGAAAACCTAGCAGCAGTACACATAAAATCTCAAACATCCCGTCATAAAATATAATACCAGAGCATTCTATACATCCTCACATACATCAAAATATCTCTAGGGTCAAACACAAAATAATTCTAACCCTAGTACAAAATCTTACCCTCCTCACGGGGTAATCTCACTAATCTTAACGGCGGCCTTGACCCGCCGGTCTCTCAGGGACTCCTGAAAAATGTAATAATATTGGGGGTGAGACACTTCTCAGTAAGGGAAAATAAACTAAATATAGCTGTGTGGCAACATGAATATTTAATGTATTTATACGTATATAGTACATTTCATAACTCCATAAACATCATCATATCGTACTGGGTAAACATATATTTTCACATTTGTTAATAATTCATATCATACATAAAATCATTTGTTATAACTGTAGTACTGAAAATAAACATAGGATGAATAGCTAGCTAGTGTCATGTATTACCCCCCATGACGGGTTGTGCAGCCCGAAGGCGGGACCCGACAATGGCTGGCCGACCACTGCCGAATCAAATATGTCTGTAAGTACGATGAGCCCGCCACACCCTGGTCCGGACTGCCAGGTGGACGTCCACACTCTACTGAAAGCCACATCGACTATCCATCTCCCATCCCCTCGTGGGACGGTAGCACTAATAAGGCCTCGTGCCAAAATGAACCCATAGCTACGGTACCGAGCTCCTGGTCTGAACTAAACTAACATCCTGGTTGTGAAAACATATAATACATGATCATACGTAACATCATTACGGCCTCGTGCCGAAAACATAGATACGGCCTCGTGCCGAAAATATAAATACGTGGCCTCGCGCCAATAACATAAATACGGCCTCGTGCCGATAACATAAATACGGCCTCGTGCCGATAACATAAATATATGGCTTCGCGCCAAAAACATAAATACGGCCTCGTGCCGATAACATAAATATATGGTCTCGCGCCAAAATTGTTTCAGGTATATATATACTGAAAATACCTCATTTATCACACAATCGTCAAAACCATCACAACATAACTCATATTTTCATAAATGCCTGAAATCATGCTTGGTTCGTAAAATCTTTCACATCATAATACATTTCACATAAAATAATATTCATGCCACACATATGCTGTTAAAAGTCATACTTCATATTCTAAAAACGTGAATTATTTACATCTCATACATACATATACATTTTAATCATCATAGCAGTATTTTCCCAATCGTACATTTCATGCGTAATACACAATATAACATATGCTTTTCTGAAAATAAATTTACTCATAATCAATAATAATTTGTATGAAAAATTACTGCTTTAGTTTATTCCCTTACCTGACTATTGAGAAATTCCTTAGGACCCAAAATTTCACGCCCTTAGCGCCCGAAATTTAATTCCTGCAATTTACATTTTTCCCCAAATTTATTAATCTATTTCTCCAAAATAATACTCATCTAGCCTTCCTTAGGCTCCATATACCTCAAATTAATATTTAAACTATTATTTAATATCCCTACTTAATTTTTCAAATTTTGCCTGCGGGTCCCAAAATTACACCCGCGGCGCTCACCTGAGCCCTAAATTTCAGAAATCCTATTTCAGTCGCAGATGCTTAATATTTTAGCATTTCTAAATTAATGCTAATTAATTAAAAATAAGCCCCTTAATAATCGCCGCACCCCAAATTTGGAGTTTTGGCCCGACACCCCCACGAGAATTCCGTCCCACTAGACTTGTAGAGAATCATCCCTAGATTCTTGTGGTGGTGTCCGTTCGTTAATTGGGCTTATATTTTGCAAGAAATTAAAGAAAAAGGGGGAAATGGCTTACCCCAGGGAATATGCCTACGCCGCTCCTACCATCGATCCGCTCCAGTAGAAATGACGGCAGCAGCGAATGGAGTCCAGTGGTATCTTCGGATTTTCGATCGGGCGAAAATCTGTCGCAAAATCGAGGAGAGAGGGAGAGAGAACGTGAGGAGAGAGAGAGAGCTCAGAGAGTTACAGAGAAAGAAAAGAAAAGAAAAGAAAAGAAAAGAATGGAGAAGAAGAAGAAGAAGAAGAAGATAAATGATAAGGGGGGGGGGGGGTTGAATTTAAAATAGAATCCACCTGAAGCTTAGCTTCAGGTGGTTTGACATATATATATATATATATATATATATATATATATTAATATAATAATAATATATTTAATTAATATTAATAATATATTTTATTAAAAAAATAAAAATAAATTTTAATTAATTAAATTTTTGTTTCCTTTTTCTTTTAACTTCGATTAATTAATTAATTAATTAATTAATAATAATAATAATAATAATAATTTATTTATTTTGAAATCAATCCACTAATCTGATTTCTTTTTTTTTTTGGAAATCAATCCTCCAATCTTTTATATCTCTTTTTTTGGGGTTTTTACAGTTGGCATTTTACCCATACTGAAACATATACACGTACATATAACACAATTTATTTTTCTATTAAATTCATAAAAATTCTGATTTAATATATATTTCCCCCTTACCTGGTTTCTTGAACAACACCAACAGGGACTCCGAAAAATACCTGCGGCGCTCACCCAGACCCTGAAATTAAATTCCTAGTTCCAATAAATTATTCCTGAATAAAATATTAATTTAATATTTCATAGGGTCATAATTCCTAAATAAATAATAATACCCTTAAATTTAGCCAAATTGTCAAATTTCCTAAATCCCACTCTCGCTTTGGAGTAGGGCATAGAAAATCCCAATTGAAAAATTACCTACGTCAAAATGACGATAACGACGACTAGGACCCTATGGTGGTGTTCGTTTGTCGATTTAACCAAATATTAACGGCAAAATTGAGAAAATGGGAAAAAATTACCTTTCCCTAGGAGCAGTGCTTAAGCCGTTCCCATGAAAAATCTGCTCCAGTAGAAATGTCGGCAGCGGAACCAGAATTCCAACGGCACTTTCCGTTTCCCGATCCGTCACAAACTCGTCGAGTAATTGAGAGAGAGAGAGACAGAGATAGAGGTGGACGTAGGAAAAATAAAAACATTCAGGGGGGGTAGGGGTGGGGGGGTGACCGCTAATTCTTTTTCTTCTTTCTTCTTCTTTCTTCTCTTCTTATCTCTTATGTCCGTTACTTTATATATACACACATAAATCTTATCTTATACTTATTTTATATATATATATATATATATATATATATATATATTTCCCTTATTTCAATTAGTTTTTTTAAAATCCAATGTAAAAATATTTAATTTAATAACTAATTATTTAATTATTTAATTCATCTTAATTTAATTTAATTTTTTTAATTATTATTATTATCATGATTATTTTTCCCACGCAATTTCTTTTATTTATTTATCTGTTATTTTATTTATTTATATTTTTTTTATTATTTTAATCCTTTTAAATTTTCGGGTCTGTATAACTTCCCTATGCCCTAATATGTTATGCAGTTCGGTATAGCTACATCTGATACCTATTAGGGTACTCGCCTTTCTTAGCAAGCCATTAGACGAAGAGTTTACCTCGCCCCAAATACATATAATACTACAATATGTAATACACTTATTACTTTGTTACATTACTTTGCGCCCTACTGTCTCTATAATACTTATCTCTTCATAATCTTAGTTTTCACATTTCTTAGTATTTCACATCACATAATATTTCTCATCACATAATATGTCGCATCGCATAACATGTCGCATCACATAATCTGTTCCCACATTTCACATCACATAATTTGTATTCAAATGCACTATTCTCATGTTATACGTTGGTTAAATTTACAATTATACATTTAGAACTCACTGTCAGATGGATAAACACTGTCATGCTTCCCCCTATGACGAGTTGTGCGACCCGTACGCTAGATTTTACCCTGGTCATCCCACTAGAGTTAAATCAATACCAACCTCTTCAGTCTATAAGTTAAATTGGCTGTTTTCATACTGGTCTAGACTCCAGGGGGACTCTACCCTTCTCAGCACAATCGACCATCCCGTCTCCACACTCTCTCTAAGACATGTGGGTGCACTAGCTCTTCAGAAATCACATTAAACAGTACTGTGCCTACTATGGTCTATCGGAGTTCTCAAATCATAACTTGCAATTTAACATTCACATTTAGCTTTGTTTTAAACAATCACACACAATATATATTCTCAACGCATTTTAGTATTTCCGACATCTCATAAATATATCATTATTTAACACAATATATTCACTTTACTCATGCCACACGATTTGAATAATACACATAATTATATCATCAGAAATAATAAGCCAACCCATGTTCATCATCTGTTTTACTGAAAATACACGTTAAATTATCTCCACAATTTGTCCAGAAAATCCATTACTTTAATCATTCCATTTTCGTAAATAATAATTAATAACACAACACTAGGCTCAAAATCACAGTTCAAATGGTTGGCTTTTCAAAATCCACAGGATAATCATATATATATATATATACACATATAATTTCCATTTTAACTGGTTGAATTATAAAATTACTGGCTTAATCTATTCCCCTTACCTTATTCACGTAAACTGTGCCTGTAAGATTCCTAAACCGACGCCTACGACATTCAGAGCACAAACCTTGTAACCACATATTTCAGTATAATCAGTTAAGTCCTAGAATAATAATAATTTTAATATCCCTAGGCTCACACACTCCCGTTAACCAGTTAAATTCTAAAACGGGGGTATGATCCACTTCCCATATTTAAATTTAATCTCTAGCATATTAAAAAAAATACTAATATGATCAAATCCTCGTAGTTTAATCTAAATCCAAAATATCCCAAAAACACTCCCAAAAATCTGATATAATTAAATACTACAATTTAATCAGTTAAAATTTTAAAACAACCCACATAATTTGTACTCCTCACCTTAATTTCGAAGTGGTGCCTGGAAAGTTTAATTCAAAATCTAGCTCCGGTCAAATTGACAAGGATTGACGCTAGGCCCTAGAAATGGCATCTAATTGTCAATTGGCTGACGATTTGAGAGAAATTGAGGAGGGTTTACCTTACCCCAAGAGTGGTGCCTATAACGCTCTTACGATTCACTTCGGTTAAATTGACGATGGTGGAGAATGGAACCCAACGATATTTTTTGTTTTTCGATTGACCGAGTATTTTTTGAGAAAATATAGAGAGAGAGAGTGGAGGTAAAGAAAGAGTGGAGGCAAGGAGAGAGAATGACAAGAGAGCTGGAGAGAAAGAGAGAGAGAGAGAGAGAGTCTCCTTTCCTTACATATATATATATACACATACATATATATATATATATAATAATAATATATTATATTATATTATTTAATTAATGATAATTATTTAATTAATTAATTTATTATTATTATTATTTTTGGGATCACTACAACACCTGTAAAAAATGATACTTTCATAGGCAAACAATCACAAAGTTTTTTCACAACATTTATGCAACGTCTTGCTTATCTTAACATATAATAAAACATAATAAGTAAAATAGTCAATCCGAACCCATGGGTTCCGGTGACACATCTGTCATACACAACGGAGACCTAAGCAGCAGTAAATATAAATCACATATTCATAACCATAAAATATAAATACCAGAGCCAACTACAATTCACAGTGATACTGTATTCATATACAACCTCAAAATATCAAAAACACATCTAGGATCCCACAACAAAAATCTCCTGACCCTAGTACAAAACTTACCCTCTTAACGGGGTAGCACCAGTGACACAACGGTGGTCTCGATTCACCGGTCTTTTTGGGTTTCCTAAAAATTATTTAATGTTCAGGGGTGAGACACTTCTTAGTAAGGGAAAATAAACTAAATATAGCTGTGTGGCAACATGAATATTTAATGCAAATTTAGATATATATTACATTTTGTTTACCAGAAAACATTGATCATTTAATAACTGCATAAACATATACTTTCATATTTCTAATAAAACATACTGTTCATGAACTGTGTGATATAACTGATAATACTGAAAATTTACCCAGGATGTATAGCTAACTGATGTCATGTTTTACCCCCATGACGGGTTGTGCAGCCCGGAGGCGGGACTCGACAATGGCTGGCCGACCACTGCCGAGTAAAAAATATTTGTAAGTACGATGAGCCCGCCACACCCTGGTTCAGACTGTCAGGTGGATGTCTACAACTCTACACTGAAAGTCACATCGACTATTCATCTCCCACCCCCTCGTGGGGCGATTAGCACAAATTTGAACATAGTAATCTCATCTGTATAGTTACGGTACCGTACTCTTGTAACTGTACTAAACTATCTTCTGGGCTCGGATAATACATAATACATGATAATACACGATTTAACATAAATAGATTGATAGCATTTTCTGTAATAACGTAAATACATACGACCTTGCGCCGTTTACTTTCATATCTGTGGCCTTGCACCAAAATCATATATGTGCACGGCCTTGCATCGACTATCAATCACGACCTTGCGCTGAATATTTCATAACTTCTGAAAATCATACTTTATTCATAAAATTGCCATAATATAATACTTATCATGTAAAATAATATTCATGCCACACAATACTGAGTAAAATCATACATTTCATCCTAAAATCATATTTCCTGTATAATAGTAGTATTTTCCCCAATATGCATTTTTACCATATTACACCAATATAATACATGTTTTCCTGAAAATTAATTTGCTGATAAATAATAATAAATTACATGAAAAATAACTGCTTTAATTTATTCCCTTACCTGATACTAAAAAGAAACCCCCTAAATGCACTGGTCCTGCACTTAGGGGTGAGCATAATTCGGGGAAACCCGAATTAACCGAATTAACTGACCAATTTTGGTCGGTTCGGTTTGATCAAGAAATAGGGTCAGTTCGGTTCGGTTACGATTTTACCAATTTTCGGTTAATCGGTTATCGATTCGGTTAATATGAATTATCAATTCGGTTAACCGAATTAATCGAATTGATAATTAATGATTCTAGTGATTCTACTCTTATAGTTTAATACCAAAATATCTTTTTTATTAATAAAATTAATAGATGAGATGCTTAATTAAGCTCGAATTAGTAAAAAAGTTATAATTATATTTTGTTTTTAATAATTAATTTTAAATTATTTCGATTAAATTCGGTTAACCGAATTACCCGAAAAGGTAATTCGGTCGGGTTCGATTCGGTGAGCTTCCTTTGTTCGGTCGGTTCGATTATCAGAAATCATTAACTGAAAATTTTGGTTAATTCAGTTAATTAACCGAATTTGGCCGAACCGACCGTTTGCTCACCCCTACCTGCACTCGCAGGGTCCCCGTTCAACACCCTGAATCCAACAATTCTCAGAACTAAACTTCAATATTTTTCTGTGAATAACATTTCCTATAACTATGGTAAGACCAAATTTGGCATAAAAAATCTTACCTCAAATTAGAGATGAATTTCAACTCACTTCAACCAACAATCCGCTCCGGTATATTTGAAAAGAACTTCCCTAGGAGCATCGTGGTGGCGTCAAATCGTTGATCTAGAGAACAGTGGAGCCAAAATCAAAGAGAGAGGAGAGAGAGAGAGAGAGAGAGAGAGAGAGAGAGAGAGAGAGAGAGAGAGAGAGAGAGTTTTTTCTGATTTTCTGTACACTATTTATACCATGGGCTTCGTCGACAAGCCACGTCAGCTCGTCGATGAGGTCAAGAGGCAATTTATCGATGAACTCTTCCCTTCGTCGACGAAATTCAGAGTCCCAAAACATCCTCTCGGTGTCTTCTCGTCGATGAGGCACACCTTCGTCGATGAAGGTTACTACCTCCTTCTGTTCTATTTCCATTTTCCTTTTTCTTTATTATTTAAATACCATTATTCTTCGGGTCATTACAATTTATACACATAATTTATACATTCATAGCATGTCCAAATTTTGTAAAAATTTCGGTAGATTCTCCTATTAAAATCGAGTATACCCATTTCTGAGTGCACCTGTAAAAAATACAACTTTTATAGGCAAATAGTCACAAATTTTTTTCACAATATTCATACACATAATTTATGCATTCATAGTATGTCCAAATTTTGTAAAAATTTCAACAGAGGCTCCTCTTAAAATCGAGTATGCTTATTTTTGAGCATATATGTAAAAAAAATAAAAAAATAAATACTACTTTCACACCAAGACAAGGACAAATGCTTTTTCACAAGATTCATACACAAAGTGAACCATGCATGTGAGGGCTGTAGCTTTCACAAGATGCAAATGGAGGCATTGAGCGCAAAACGAAGCTAATTGGGCGATTATGGACAATTTCGACACTGCTTCGTAATTTGTGCATAACTCTCTTATCCGAAATTCTATTCAAATGATTCAAGATGCTGTAGAAATATAAGAAAACTCTGTACAACTTTCATGTTTTGTGATTTGAGAGATACTAGTTGCATCAAGGTCGAAATCGGACGTGAAGTTACCATATGTTGTTTTTATGGACAATTTTGACATTGTTTTGTAATATGGGCATAACTTTCTCATCCAATCTTTGATTGAGATGATTCATGTTGATATGGAAAGTTAAGAAAATTCTATACAATTTTCATGTTTGAGGGATATGGAATGTAAAAAGGTCAAAATCGGACTTGAAAGTGCAAGACAAGTCGTGTGCTATTGAATTAAAAGGAAAAGCCATTGTGACGTCCATGACGTGACCCACCCATGCAAAGAGGCACTGGGTCTCTTTGAGGGCCGCTCAAAGAACATGTTTTGGAGGGTTTTAATAGCATAAAAAAGGGGGCATTGAAAAAACAAGTAAAGTTTGAAAAGTTAAAAAGGGTAGGCTAGGTTTTTTTTTTTTTTTTTAGGGGTTATCTATCTTTTTGTTTTTAGGGAGTCTTCTTCTCTAGCTTTTGGGGGAGGAGGCCGTGTGCAGCCAAGGGAAGCAATCTCTCCATGACTAGTCCTCTCTCTCTCTCTCTCTCTCTCTCTCTCTCTCTCTCTCTCTCCCTCTCTCTCTCTCTCTCTATCATTGTTGAATTTTAATTGGTTGTTAGATTAATTTTATTAAAGTTTAGTTTACTTTTCTTTTAAAATGATTAAATATCATTAGGTTAATTTATCTCTCTCTTTCATTCTCTTTATTCCTTTAAATAATTGTTTAAGTTAATATTGCTTATTGGAATTGTGTTTTAATTAAAGTCTGGAAATTTTAATTTCTATATGGTTATTATTAATGTTCAGTTTCTAGTTTGCATTTTTTTAAGTTCTTGAATGTTTAAAGTTTAGTTTTGTTTGAGTTCATGTTTGATATATGATTTTAGGATTGTGTGTTTCAGTTACGTGATAAAATTTTCATTTTTTAGGCGTTTGTCTGAGATTTTTAACATAGGTTTTATTTCTTGTCTGAATGGTTAAACTTAGGATTATTTTCCACAATTAAATTTGTTATCGTCTATCTTATTGTGTTTGTCTCACATTTCTTGTCGTTAATTAGTGTGTGTTAGGTTTATAATTGAAATTTCACATTGTTTTAATTTCGTCACAAAATCTCAAAAATCCCAAGAAACTGAATCTGAACCATGTTCAGTAAACTTTTCTTTTCTTATTTTCTTTTGGGATTACATAAATTTTGGAATTAAACTGCATTCACTGAGGATACGATATGACCCTTGGGCTAATTACTACACGATTGAACTCCTATACTTGGGATAGCTTCCGAACTGCTCATTTTTAGAGTGAGTCAAGTTTTTGGCGCCATTGTCGGGGAATGTCAGCTTTAGTTTCAAACTAGTGTTTTTCCAGTTATTTTAATTTTTATCATGAAAAAAAAAGAAAAAAAAAGAGTTTTGAAGAAAATATGGTTGTACCTGCACCACACAATCTTATGGATTTTTTGTAGCCTACATGCACTACTGCACCATCTTACACTACTTTACCTAATAACGCACTTAATTTCATGATTCAGCGTGGGAGGGCGTCATTGATACCTCAGTTCTACGGGACGGAATCCGAGTGCCCTTATCAACATTTGACGGAGCTTGAATTGACTTGCAATGCTTTTTTTTTTTTTGTTGTTAGTGCTAGAACTGATGAATTTACTAGACTTCGTTTATATACTTCTTCTTTGAAGGATAGAGCGAAGATGTGGTTTAATTTTTTGATGCTTCATTCTTTCTCTAATTGGGTTGATATGGAACGAGAATTTCTGTATAAATTTTCTCCCTCACAGAGAACTCAATTTTTTTGTGAACAGATAAGTTAATTCAAGCAAAGAGCTGGCAAGAAATTTCATGAAAGCTGGGAGCGATTTAAAGATATGGTAAATATGTGTCCCTACCATGGATTTGAATCTTGGCACCTGGTCAAATACTTCTACACTGCGTTGACTCCTAACTTGAAACAATTCATCCGTACTGTGTGTTTAGGAAATTTCTTCGACAAGGAGCCTGATGAGGCATTGGGTTTTCTGGATCATTTAGCTGACTATGCTCGGCAGTAAAACACTAGGATTGAAAGAAGACCAATTACAGCTCAGCCATTAGGAGCAATACATGGTGGAGACTGGTATGAACTGAAAGATGATTTTGATGTTAAGGCACTTCAGGTTGAACTCACCAGAAGTTTGGATGCTATGATGAAAAAGGAGAATAGTATAGAGCCATTTTGGAATCAACCTTCCCAGTCCTATGCATCCCCTTATCAACCGATATATCATCCGATTGTTCCTCAGCATCAGTATCAGCAACAACAAATCTCTTAGAGTTATGCACCTCTAGGATTTCAATATAATGTAGCACCTGCTCCACTAGAGAAGTCTCTTAAAGATACTCTTTAGCAATTCATGCATATTCAGATCACAACTAACTATCAGTACACTCAGGCCATGAATGAATTGCGGGACACCATTAATGAGATGAGCACGCAGTTGAATATCTTAGAAAAAAAGATATTTTAGGTAGAACCTCAGCCTAATCTTCAAGAATACCAGAAGCAATAGCAGAAAATACATAATGTTTCTATTGAGATAGCGGAGGCCGTTATTTCTTCAAGAAGTGGAAAAGAAGTTTCCCAACTTGAGATACTCATCGTCAGATAAACAGTTGTCTCAGCACTTGAAGTTACAACTGAGATAGATGAAGTCAAAGAAAAATCAAAGGAAGCGAGCCCAGAAATGAAGAAGTCAGTTAATGAGGAGGCTGAGACTAATAACGAGTACTAACCTGTGGTACCTTATCCTCAGAGATTGACAGCCGTGGAACCGTCATTCCTTATTGGAGTAAATGTCAAGGAGTGCAATGCTGAAACAAATCCCTACAATGGTAAGGTGATTGGTGTGACGCCCCGATTTTCATACCATTTTTTTTCTATACAAATAAATACATATAATCACATATTGGCCACGCCAACCCCTGATACCACAATACATAACCTAACCCAAAAATGGGTATTGGATACTCAATCATACTCATATACACAAACATAACAGCGGAAGTCATTCCATATATATACATACCACAACGAATACACATACCAGAGTACTGCCATCCATATATACAAGTCAACCACAGAAACTTTAGGGGAATCAAACCTCCCTAACTCAAAATACTCACCCTGACTACTCAGGATATTGACTCCCCTCTATCTCGGAGCTCTATCACCGAGTCTATCTCGGTTTCCTGAAATATTTAAATGATTGGGTGAGACACATCTCAGTAAGATGAAATAAATTATCTACAGTGTGTAGCAGTATGAGTTTCATAATATCATAACATATAAACAATTTAGTGATAGTATCTTGTGAGAAAATATACCATTTCCACATTTACAATCATATAGATATACAACACAAACTTTCATAAGCTTTTAATTCATTTCCAAATCCAATCATACACAACCCATGTTTACCAATGAAGTTCTTGAGAATAAGGAAGCTTACCTGCCCATACAAGCAACTTCCCTCTGCCCTGATACCGTTTGTATTCTTACCTAAATAACTCGGGTTTGGCAACAATTGATACTTATTAGAGTACTCACCTTACTCAGTAAGCCCTCATGCGGAGTGTTTTACTTCGCTTTAATTATTTATATTATTAACTCACGCTAATTCATTCACATTTTCATTTTCATTTTCATTTTCATTTCATTTCTAGCTCACGAGTATCCTTAATAAGCAACATATTCATGTCTGTAACTCATGGTTGCCTTGAGGATTTTCCTCCACGTCATGTTTCCCCTCATGAATAGCGTTGTGCGGCCCGAAGGCTGGATCTAACCACGGTTGGCTGACCTGGATAAATCAAAATATCACATCATATATCCTGTGTCTATAGTACAAGTGGCCAACCTACAACCTTGATCCGGACTCAGGGGGCACAACAACTCTACTAAACAACTCAGTCGACTTTCACGCCACACGCTCCACGAGTCCGTGTGGTTGCATTGTCTCCAATAGCAATGGTAGCGTGCTCAATATCACAACCCATCATTAGTGTTTCCATAACCATCCATTAGGGATATCATAACCACATACCTGAAATCATCATACGGTATTGACATTTCATCATTCACACTTCTGTATTCATATTTCAGAATTCCACATTTCAATTCTCATAATTCAATATTCATATTGCAGATTTAACGCTACAATATTTCAAATTTCTCATATTCACATTTCAATATCTGTATTGTAGTATTCACATTACAATACTCATATTCTCATATTCTCATTTCAATATTTCTCTATTGATTTTATGAGTCCAATCTTTTTTTGATAATGACAAATCACTTGGTATTTGATATGTGCATTGAGAGTATGAACAGGAACATTATTTAGCATGCACAGAAGTTGAGGAAGTCATGGAAGCCAAGAGGATTAAAGAATATACAACCAGATACAATCCATGGAACTAAAAGAGTAGAAGAATGGAGATGCAAGCATCAAATTCAAGATAGTCATGGGAATGTGTATTTAGATTTCATTGTATTTACATAATTTATATGATATAGCTAGAAGCTCAAAATCATACCCTAGACTGACTTTAGGAAACATGCATATCATGAAATCTCTATTTACAATGTCCTAAGTTAAAAGGGATTTTAGAGGCAAATTTTTAGAGGCCTCATCGACGAACCCTATGGCCTCGTCAATGAAAACATGAAGGCCACTTGGCGATGAACACCTTGTTCTCATCGATGAGAAAACACCGAGAGCACAAAAAATTTCAGACAGGTCTCTCGTCGATGAACTAACATTCACGTCAACGAATGTCGGGTGCAGAACTGCGATTCAGCAGGGATACGCATGGAATTTCGTCCATTTAAATTGATCCAATTGTTGAGATTAAACCTAGGGTTGAGAACTCATATAAAATTGACCTAAGAACCCTAGTGCCTCACTTTTTTGAATATATCTTGAGAGCGTTAAACGAAAATTCCCTATGGGCCTACATTCCAACTTCTATACATCAAGTTTTGGGCATTCTCATTCAAAAGTCAAAAGCTTTCCCTCATATCTTACTGCAACGTTTCATACATCTTGAGGTTTGAGGTTTGGTAAAAGTATTTTAGACATTTAAATCTTATTTTTGTTATTCCCATAGCCCATTAAATTTATATATATTACTTGGGAACAAAAGTAACAATCTGAATAGTATATTCGCTGATTGAATATACATACTTGAGAAAAATTTGTTTGAACTAAACTCTTTGAGATATTCTTGAATATATTTTTTGTGCTAAGATTGACTACTACAAAAACTATTTAATTACAAAATTTGAGAGTGTTTAAATATATGCTTGTGAGAAATCTTTGCAATATTTCAAGTCATATTTTTATTCAACGAGTTAATCTTGCAAATTACTTGATAGCTGGAACCTAGATCTAAGTGTTAGTAAAGATTATTTTTGCAAGGATCATATCTTGATTTTCCTGCATCAAGTAGATTGGTTTGAAACCCTAAAATCTCCAAAGCGTTTATTTATAAGAAATTAATTTTTCAGAGATATTATCTTGAAGGTAATTTTGTGGAGCATATCATATATATATATATATATATATATATATATATATATATATATATATTTATATATATCAATTTTATCGTTACATACATACTGAGCTTCAAGTTTTATCATATGAATATGTGTTAGGGATTTCTATTGTACTCATCAGTTTGTGTAGAAGCATTATTGAGCTTTTGCATAATGGTTATATTGTAATCACGGTTTGGGTTGTGAACTGGGTTTGAGGAGAAAACTATATCTCTTGTAAGCAGCGGATTAGGAGGAAATTGTACCTCTTGTAAGCAGCGGATTGTAAGGGAAGCTCTATCCCGGTTAAAGGAATAGGGATTTTAGTGGAATCCTTGAGTGGGTTGCTTAAGGAGAGGACGTAGGTCAAGTTGGCTGAACCTCGTAAAAATTATTTTTGCCTTCTCTCTTCCTTTACTCCTTTTAATTTTCGCAACGCATTTCATTATCTATCTTGCATATGTGTATGTTGAAGAACCTCATAAGAACTTGGTAATTAATTGGTTATAATTGAATATAAACTTATTGGATTGAATAAATTTCAAGCCCTAGTGATAGTCTGTGTTAAATTTTAAATTAGGGACTGATTGATGAAGTAAAGTTAAATATTTTCAAAATACCCAATTCGCCCCCATCTTGGGATTGCACATGAATTCAAATTTGATATTAGAGCGAGGTTTACATAGAATTAATCGTTATTTTTGTAAAACGATCACATGGCACACATTGGTGTAACTCCATTCAGTGAGGGACACTCGTCTACTAGACCACCAATTTTCTGTGGTGTAAATTACACTTACTAGAAACGTAGGATGAGTATATACCAGTTAAATATAGATTGGAAAGTATGGAAAATTGTTTCTAAGGGAAATCATGTTCCTATGAAAGTAGTTGATAAAGTAAATGTTCTTAAGACTAAAGATGAATTTATAGAGGAAGACTGGAAATCTGTGCAAATAAATGCTACTGTAATGAACTTACTATTCTGTGCACTAGATGTTGAGTTTAATAGGGTGATGGCCTGTAACACTACTAAAGAAATTTGGGAAAAGCCAGAAGTCACATATGAAGGTACTAGGGAAGTAAAAGATAGTATGATTGACATGCTTACTAGTGAATATGAGGCATTTAAAATGACTGCTGATGAATTTATCAATCCATGTACATTAGATTCACACACATCATGAATTCTTTAAATGCTCTTGGTAAATCTTACCCTACTTATGAGTTGATTAGGAAGATACTTAGGAGACTACCGCTAGTTTGGGAAGCTAAGGCCACTACAATAGCAGAAGGGAAAAATTTGAAGGAGATCTTAGTTGATGAATTGATCGGTTCGCTTATTTCTTATGAATTAGTAATAAATGAAAGGAAGAATGAGCAAAACAAAACTAATAAAGTTACAGCGCTTAAGGCATCATCCAATAGCTCCAGTGAGGGAAATGATTCAGAATCGGATGATAACATGACGCTTATCACAAAGAAATTTGGAGAGTTCATGAGAAAGAACAAGAAATACACTAGGAGATTCAAGGGCTCAAAAACAGAAAAGGGAGAGTCAAGTAGAAGGAAGCAAAAGGATGATCTTTCCATGTGCTATAATTGTAGAGAAGTTGAACATATCAAGTGAGACTGTCCCTAGCTGAAGAAAATGTCTAAGAAGAAGAAGAAGAAAGCACTAAAGGTTGGCTGGGATACTTACAATACCAGTAGTTCAGAATCTGAATCCAGTGATGACAAGATTGCAAATCTATGTCTACTAGCTCACGAAGACCATGAGGTACAATCTTTTTGTTTTGCTTCATCTTATTATTCCAGGGATTCAGAAAATTAAAATAGCATGCTCTCTTATGATGAACTGCATCAGGAATATCTGTATACCCTTAAAATGCTTGAGAAAACAAATAAGAAAAATTTTGGATTGAAATTAAAATTGAAAAAATTTTCAAAGTTAGTAAAAAGTCAAAATAAATCTCATGCATCTCTCATGAAAGACAAAGATTTGAAAATTATAGAGTTAGAAAGGGATTTAAAAGATAAATCTAAGATTATCTGTAAATTTACAGAAGGATAAACTAATTTTGAAAAACTCATTGGAATTCAAAGAAACTCTCTAGAAAAGGAAGACCTTGGTTATAGTGGAAAGGATAACCTAAAGCAGAAACATCTTTACATGGGATATTTTGTAAGAGAGTCAAAATCTTATGTCCCAACTAAAGACTATTATAAAAATATTACATGTTTTAAATGTAAGAAGTTGGGTCATATAAAATTTGACTATTTTTTTAAAAATAAAGATGTCAAAATTAAGAAAGTTTGGAAAGTTAAAGGAGAATCTAGTACTAACCCCTATGGACCCAAGAACATCTGGGTACCAAAAGTAGTTATCTGATTATGTCTTGCAGATGTGCTTGATATTGTCCTCCTCGAAGGACAAGTGATATATGTATAGCGGATGCTCGCGACATATGACAGGAGATAAAACTAAATTCGCATCTATCATATCCAAAGATATAGGATTCGTTACATTTGGGGATAACTCGAAAGGTAAAATCATTGGAGTTGGTAAGGTTGGTAAGAAACCTTCACTTGTCATTGATAACGTGTTATTAGTTGATGGATTGAAACACAATTTATTGAGTATAAGTTAATTATGTGATAAAGGTTATAAATTTTCATTTGAACATGACAAATGCATTGTAAAGAACAAATTTGAAAACAAAGTACTGTTTATTGCAAATCGGAATGAAAATGTCTACACCACCAGCTTTGACAATCTTGCTTCTCAACATGTTACTTGTTTCTTTGCTATGACTGAAATTAGTTGGATTTGGCATAGGAGACTAGGACACGCAAACATGGACTTGATATCTAAACTAGTTAAGGAAAACTTAATTAAAGGATTGCCAAAGGCTAAATTTGTGAAAGATAAAATCTGTGATGCATGTCAACTAGGAAAACAAGCAAGATCTAGTTTTAAGAAGAAGAAAGTTATCTCTACTTCGAGGCTACTTCAAATACACTTAGACTTATTTGGTCCAAACCCAACTCAGAGTTTAGGAGGAAAATCATACGCTTTCATCATAGTTGATGATTATTCAAGATATACATGGGTACTATTTTTAGGTCACAAAGATGAAGCGTGCGAACAATTCATAAATCTGTGCAAGAAAATTCAAAATGAAAAGGGATATACTATTAGTAAAATTCGAAGTGATAAGGGTAGAGAATTATGGAAGACTATTGCAATTCAATAAGAACATCTCATAACTTTTTAGCCCTTAGAACACCTCAACAGAATGGTGTAGTTGAAAGAAAGAATAGGTCCATACAAGAAATGGCCAGAACTATACTTAACGAACATAAACTACCTAAGTACTTATGGGCTGAGGTAGTGAATACCGCCTGCTATGTTCTAAATAGAGTTTTAATTAGACCATCTCTAAATAAGACTCCTTACGAATTATGGAATGGCTATAGACCAAACATATCGTATTTTCATGTCTTTGGCTATAAATGTTTTATACGTAGAGACAATGAACATTTAGGAAAGTTTGAAGTGAAATCAGATGAAGGTATTTTTCTAGGATATGCCTTAGATGGTAAAGCCTACAGGGTATACAATAAATGAACATGAACTGTTGTAGAATCTATCCATGTAGTATTGGATGAGTCAAACCCTTCCTCTAAACAAACTGATGAGGATGAAATTGAGATAAATAAGGAGTTTGAAAAATTGTCTATTGAAAATGATTCAGATAAGAGAAATGAAGCTAAGGAATCATCTGTTGAAAATAATTCAACTGAAAATGAGGTTAATGAACTACCTAGGGAATGGAAGTACATAAAGAATTACCTCATTGATCAAATAATGGGTGAACCATCACGTGGAGTAGTCACACGATCCTCACTTTGAAACATGGTTAGTCATTGTGCATTCCTATCTCAAGAAGAACCTAAGAATGTGAGTGATGCAATTGAGGACGAATCATGGGTGATGTCCATGCAAGAAAAGCTAAACCAGTTTGATAGAAATAAAGTATGGACATTAGTTCCTAGACCTAAAGATTAGATAATTATTGGAACAAAATGGATATATAAGAACAAGAAAGATGAACATGGAATAGTTGTTAGAAATAAGGCAAGATTAGTAGCTCAGGGATATAACTAGGAAGAAAGAATAGACTTTGAGGAAACCTTTGTACCTGTAGCTAGAATGGAAGCCATTCGAATGCTTTTAGCCTATGCTGCTTTTAAGGAATTCAAGCTGTATCAAATGGATGTCAAAAGGTCATTTTTAAATGACTACATAAGTGAAGAAGTTTACGTAGAACAAACCCCAGGTTTTGAAAACCATAAGTATCCAAATCATGTTTATAGACTAACAAAAGTCTTGTACAGTTTGAAGCAAGCTCCTAGAGTTTGGTATGAAAGACTAAGTGGTTTTCTACTAGATAATGGATTTATCAGAGGGAAGATAGACACAACACTTTTCATAAAGTCTAAGAATAATAAGATGCTCTTAGTTCAAGTATACGTAGATGATATCATATTTGTAGCAACAAATGAAGAGTTGTGCAATGAGTTTGCAAGTACTATGCAAAATAAATTTGAGATGAGCATGATGGGTGAACTAAATTTCTTCCTAGGACTTCAGATCAAATAAGCAAAACATGGAATTTTTATAAATCAATTGAAGTACGTAAGAGATCTGATCAAAAGATTTAATATGGAAGATGGAAAAATACTAGGGACACCTATGAGCTCTTCATTGAAATTAGACAAAGACAAACAAGGTATACAAGTGGATGTCAAGCTCTATCGTGGGATGATTGGTTGTTTACTATATCTGACTGTTAGCATACCTGACACATGTTCAGCTTATGTTGATGCGCAAGATTTCAGGCTGCACCAAAAGAGTCACATTTATTAGTTGTCAAATGAATACTTAGATACTTGATAGGAACCATTGAACTGGGATTATGGTATCCTAAGTATACATCCTTTGAGATTATTAGCTATCCATATGCTGATTTTTCCGTAGTAAAGTGGATAGAAAGAGCACGAGTGGCATATGTCATTTCCTAGGACATTCTTTAGTATCTTGGTTTTCAAAGAAGCATAATTCAGTTGCTCTTTCCACGGCGGAGGCAGAATACATAACAACAAGAAGTTGTTGTGCTCAAACATTATACATGAAGCAACAACTGATGGATTTTGAATTAAGCTATGACACAATTCCTATAAGATGTGACAATACGAGTGCAATAAACATATCAAAGAATCCTATATTACATTCACGAACTAAAGATATAGAAATTAGACATCATTTTCTTCATGATCATGTACAAAAAGGAGATGTGACACTTGAGTTTGTATGTACAGATGAACAATGGGTAGACATATTCACGAAACCACTACCGAAGGATAGGTTTATCTAGATTAGATGTGAATTAGGTCTTATGCATAATCGAGAGGTTATTTAGAATTATATTAGACTACATAATTAAGGGGGAACAAAATTAATAATTGGTTAAGTCTATCATATTTGGCATCACAATTTTTTTTCAAAATCATTTGATATTTGGTATTGAACTCAAGACATGGTTATCGCTTGGTTAAGTTTTTGGATTTTGATGTGTGATTTGCTTATACATGCCTATGTAAATTGAAATAATGTGTTTGTACACATTGACATTTGATTCCACAACACATATATACATTAGAAAGGCTAAGGAGTAAATTGAATAACATAGGTGGAGAAGTTGAGATTTGTTTTGCAGAAATGAGATATTTTAAGTCAGAACATTTGTATACCTACCTTTTTATTGATGTCAAAAGGGGGAGAATTTTTTGTGGAAAAATAGTTTATAGTAAGTATAAGTTTGCAAAAAGGGGGAGAAACATAAAAGTTTTTTTTTAGCAAGGAGAGAAGAGCAAATAAGTACATGAGTTATACGTGCAAAACTGTTGCCTGCTTTTACATTGTATATGAGCACATTTCATATTGTTGAATTTTATATTGTGCATTATTTGAGGGGGAGCCTTGTTAGGCGTAACCCATTTTCTATTTTTGCTCGTGTATTTGTCATCATAAAAAAGGGGGAGATTGTTGACTCTGTGAGCCTAATCTTGTTTTGATAATGACAAATTACTTGGTATTTGATATGTGCATTGAGAGTGTGAACAAGAACATTATTTAGCATGCATGGAAGTTGAGGAAGTCATGGAAGCCATGCGGATTAAAGAATATACAGCAAGGCACAATCCATGGAACTAAAAGAGTAGAAGAATGAAGATGCAAGTGTCAAGTTCAAGATAGTCATGGGAATGGGTATTTAGATTTTATTGTATTTACATAATTTATATGATATAGCTAGAATCTCAAAATCATACCCTAGACTGACTTTAGGACACATGCATATCATGAAATCTCTATTTACAATGTCCTAAGTTAAAAGAATTTTAGAGGCAAATTTTTAGAGGCCTTGTCGACGAATCCTATGGCCTCATCGACAAACGCATGAAGGCCACTCGACGATGAACACTTTGTTCTTGTCAATGAGAAAATACCGAGAGAACAAAAATTTCAGATAGGCCTCTCATCGATGAACTCACGTTCACGTTGACGAACAAGTGTTCAACACTCGTCGACGAAGGTGTCCTCTCGTTGACGAATGTCGGGCGCAAAACTGCGATTCAGCGGGGATACGCGTGAAATTTCATCCATTTAAATTGATCCAATTGCTGAGATTAAACCTAGGATCGAGAACTCATATAAAATTAACCTAAGAACCCTAGTGCCTCACTTTTTTGAATATATCTTGAGAGCGTTAAACAAAAATTCCCTACGGGCTTGCATTCCAACTTCTATACATCAAGTTTTGGGCATTCTCATTCAAAAGTCAAAAGCTTTCACTCATATCTTACTGCAACGTTTCATACATCTTGAGGTTTGAGGTTTGGTAAAAGAATTTTACACATTTAAATCTTATTTTTGTTATTCCCATAGCTCATTAAATTTATATATATATATATATATATATATATATATATATATATATATATATATTACTTGGGAACAAAAGTAACAATCTGAATAGTATATTCACTGATTGAATATACATACTTGAGAAAAATTTGTTTGAGCTAAACTCTTTGAGATATTCTTGAATATATTTTTTGTGATAAGATTGACTACTACAAAAACTCTTTGATTGTAAAATTTGAGAGTGTTTAAATATATGCTTGTGAGAAATCTTTGCAATATTTCAAGTCATATTTTTATTCAACGAGTTAATCTTGCAAATTACTTGATAGTTGGAACCTAGATCTGAGTGTTAGTAAAGATTATTTTTACAAGGATCATATCTTGATTTTCCAGCATCAAGTAGATTGGTTTGAAACCCTAAAATCTCCAAAGTGTTTATTTATAAGAAATTAATTTTTCGGAGATATTATCTTGAAGGTAATTTTGTGGAGCATATCATACATATAGCGATTTTATTGTTACATATAGTCTGAGCTTCAGGTTTTATCATATGAATATATGTTAGGGATTTCTATTGTACTCATCAGCTTGTGTAGAAGCATTATTGAGATTTTGCAGAATAGTTATATTGTAATAATGGTTTGGGCTGTGAACCGGGTTTGAGGAGAAAGCTATAACTCTTGTAAGTAGTGGATTAGAAGGAAGCTGTACCTCTTGTAAGCAACGGATTGTAAGGTAAGCTCTGTCCTGGTTAAAGAAGCAGGGTTTTTAGTGGAATCCTTGAGTGAGTTGCTCAAGACGAGGACGTAGGTCGGGTTGGATGAACCTCATAAAAATTGTGTTTGCCTTCTCTCTTTCTTTATTCCTTTTAATTTTCGCAACACATTTCATTACCTATCTTGCATGTGTGTATGTTGAATAACCTCACAAGTACTTAGTAATTAATGGGGTATAATTTCAAGCCCTGGTGATAGTCTGTGTTAAATCTTAAAATAGGGTCTGATTGATGAAGTAAAATTAAATATTTTCAAAATACCCAATTCACCCCCCTCTTGAGATTACACTTGAATTCACATTCTCAATTCAGCTTTCACAATTCAGTATTCACAACTCATTTCATCTCATATTAACATATACATACCTCATTTCACGTTATTCAATATTTCTCAATAAAATATTTCCATATCTCATATTTCATCATTTCTTAGAAGATATATAACTATTTCAGTACATTTCACTTTCATCATTTTTCAAAATTTTAAATACCATATATCAATACACATTACGGAAACTAATATTTCTCATTCTAAATCATTTAACCCAGTTTTAAACATATCTCAAGCTAAATCATATGCCACACAAATTTCATTTGATATTTATATCATAATAAATTTCGGGTCACAAATTATAATACCATTTTCACATAATAACTCAATCAGTATTTCTCAAATCAACTGTAATAATTTATTCCCTATATCTGGTTTACTTAGAAGTCCACTAAGACCCTAAATCTAACACTCCTCGGCGTTCACAGCTCAAAAGCCTAAAAATTATATTTTTACCAAATCAGTCAACTTATTTCCAACAACAATTTCTGTATAATACTTCCCAGATTTCAAATACTTCAAACAACCCATTAAACCCTAAAATCTCTTACTTACCCTGAATTTGGGATCATACCCCAAAACTCCAAATTGAAAATTTACTTTGCCTATGTTGCAGAGAATCTTCCCACGAACCTCGTGGCGGTTCTCGATCGTCAATCCGGTCTTTAACGAAGCCAAAAATGAAGAGAGAAGGAGAGGGAACCGTGGGTCTAGAGAGAGAAAATGAGAAAGAGAGAGAAAATGCACGTTGAAATAAGGGTTTTCAATATTTATAACCTAGCATTCGTCGATGAATTCAAGTGGTTCGTCGATGAACCAATGAAGGAACTTCGTCGAAGGGGAGGCTATTTCGTCTACGAACCTGAAATTCCCCAAACTCTTAGTAATCTCTCGTCGACGAGACATGTGTACCACATTGCCCTATAGGAAATTTGTCAACGAAGACCTAGGGTTCGTCGACGAAGCCCTATTTTCTCCCTTTAAAATTTCCTTCCCCTTACTATATCCTTTATTATTATCATTAGCCATGAATAAATTTTCCAGGTCTTTACATTCTCCCCTCATAATATTTCATCCTCGAAATTTGTCATTCATCACATTTCCATTCTTAAAGAAAAATATCACCATTTTATTAATCACCCTCACTTATGGCGAAGGAATATCGTGGTTACATAGATGTTCTAGGAGATTACAACCATTGAAAGCAAATTCTCCCAAAAACCATTAAAACCAAAATACTACCATAACTTAATCCTGGTTCCCACTGAACAACTGTAGATATCTCTGGTGCATCTGCTCCTCTAATTCCCAAGAAGTTTCCTTTACTGCATGGTTGCATCACAAAACTTTTACTAGCGGTATGCTTTTCGCACGCAGTTCTTGTTTTTTCCAATCCAAAATCTGCACTAACGCTTTTGATTGTGTGCTAAAACTGCATAATTAGGTATCTTAATCCGCTCGTTAGGGCTTATATTTTAATTAAATGTCTAATTACATCGAATATTTTAACAAAGTGCCTTATTTATAATTTATGAGTTTTATTGAACAATTTATGAATTTTTGGTAATTTTTTATCGTAGGAAAATTCTTAGGAGCCAAAACTGGCACTAGTTCGTATTTCACGCATAACTTTCCCGTTCGAATTCCGATCGAGACAATTTGAATTTTTGAAGAAAGAAGAGAGGATTATCTACAATTTACGTATTTTGAATTTTGAGAGAAACGGGCTCCAAGAAAGTCAAAACAGGCCGTGTTTGGGGAGAGAAAAAAAAGAAAAAAAAAGAAAAAAATATAATAAAGCTACTTGATGTGACCCGGCCATGCAAGCCGGGTAGGATCTTTCAAAACGAGGAATGCCATCTGGGTCTTAGGGCTTCACTTCCCCTCCTCTTTAAAATCCCTCCTTCGTACGCATACACAACCAACACCCTTTTCTTTTCTTTTCTTTTCTTTTTTTATCTTTCCCCTTGCTCCCTGTTCCCTTCTCTCTCAAACTCTCTCTCTGTTTTCTCTTTCTCTCTCGTTCTCTTTCTTTCTTCTTCTCTCTTCCCCTACTCTTCCTTCTCCCCTGTTCTTCCTCTTTCTCTCTTACCCTCTCCCTCTGTCTCTCAACCTTCACAGCATCTCTTAACTCTCTTTCCTTGTCTCTCACTCTCCCTTCCTCCTTCTCATTTCTCTCCTTCTCCCTGCTTCCTCCCTCTTTCCCAGCTTCCACCCGAGAGGATCATCCTTTGCTGCAGCCGAGAGTCGTGCACCAGCCACTTCAGACCATGCCTTCTAGTTGCTATAGCCGATCACGAGCCACCAGCAGTCGTCCACAGCTCCAACACCAGCCAAGCCGAACCACCCACTTGAGACCACCACCAGAGCAACCGAGTAGCCACCTTTCCTCTATTCAACTTCGGCAGCGCCAGCACAGTAGCCGGAGCACCTCTGCAGTCTCTGCACAGACCACTCGAGCACTCTGCTCAGCCAGGCCAGCCACCCGAGCAGTCCTCTGCAATTCTCCACAATTCCTACCAGAGGGCAGCAAATCTCTCTCTCTCTCTCTCTCTCTCTCTCTCTCTCTCTCTCTCTCTCTCCTTCTTTCTTCTTTTCTTTTCTTTCTTTTATTTGGATACTATGGTTTTTTATTTTATTTTATTGAAGTTAGTTTTATTGGATTTTGAATGTCTTGTTATTATTGTTTTGTTAAGAGACTATTGTTATTTTTTTTATTTGAGGTTTATGGAAAGATTTACATTTTGAATGTTATTTACAGTATTTTATTATTATCGCAGTTTATTTATTTATCTATTTTCTCAATTAGTTTTGCGGTAGATTTAATTAATGCTTCAATTTATTTATTTAATTAATCTAGTGAGGTCCGGTTCAGTTCTAAGATAAAAAGAAAAAGAAAAAAAAAGAATACAATATAAAGTGCGTGTTTTTATTTTGTTCTGTTATTGTTTAAGTTGTTAATGATTACTTTTAGCTTGAATTTTTCATTTTGTTAAAGGTTCGGCTTTTAGTGTGTGCGTTGAATCTAATTGAGTCTCCATTGCGTGTTTTAATTCCATTATCTAAGTTACCATCTTTAATTAGCATGTGTTTCAATGTTTCCTTGAGTAGATTAGGCTTTCCATTCTTGCTCTCTAATTCTATGCCTGCTAAGTTTTAAGGTTTTAATTCGCGTGTTCATTTAATTTGTCAAAATAAGTCTCAACCAATCTTGAAAATCCCGAATCTGAACTGAGTTCAGTAACTTTTTATTTTTGATTGGGAAAACGTAAAATTTGTGATTAAAACGCATTCCCTGAGGAGACGATCTAGCCATTGGGCTGAGTATTACATGATATAACTCCTACACTTAAGATAGCTAGCTACTCATTTTTCGAGTGAATCAAGTTTTTGGTACCGTTGCCAGGGAATGTCAGTTTTAGTCTCAAATTAGCGTTTTTCCCTTCATTTTAATTAGTTTTATGAAAAAAAAAAGAAAACAAAAAGAAAAAAATGAAAAAAAAAATTTGAGTTTGGAAAAAAATAAATAAACATGGCTGCACCTGCACCATGCATGTTGATGAATTTTTTGTAGTTTGAATACGCCACTGCATCCTCTTCCACTGTTTTGCCTAATAAAGAACTTAATTTCATGATGCAGCACGGGAGGACGTCATTGTTACCCGAGTTCTATGGGATGGAATCTGAGTGCCCTTATTAGTACCTATCAGAGTTCGAGTTAACCTGTAATATGTTTTTTTCTCATGCTAGAATTGATGAATCTCCTAGACTGCGTTTATTTATTACTTCTTTGCAAGATGGGGCACATATGTGGTTTCATTCCTTGAGACCTCACTCTATCACTAATTGGGCTGATATGGAGAATTTCTGCATACATTTTGTCCCTTATAGAAAACTCAATTTTTGTAGGAATAGATTATTCAGTTTGTGCAACAGGGTGACAAGACTTTTTGGGCTTGTTGGGAGCGATTTAAGGATCTGCTAAGTACTTCTCCACATCACGGGTTTGAGTCATGGAGGTTAGTTGATTATTTTTATATTGCTCTAACCCCTAACTGTAAGTACTTTGTCCAGACCATGTGCAATGGAGAACCCCTCAACGAGGATCTAGATAAAGTACTATCATTCTTTGATTACTTAGTTGAAAGTGTCCCACAGTGGAATACACAATACAATCAGGCACCCATGATAGTACACTCTATCAACACAATCAGTGGTAGAGATGCATATGAGTCGACATACTATCTAGACAATCCTCCACCCCAATATCGGCCACAACAGATCCCTCAGAGCTGTATGCCATCAGGACTTTTTGAGGATAACATGACACAGATGGCCAACATGCTCCAGCAGTTCATAATAATGAATTGTGGGATACCATTAATGCGATAAGCATGCAATTGGACATCTTAGAAAAAGAGGAATTACCTACATGATGTTCTCTTTGAGATAGCAGAGGCCAACACATCGAGAAGCGGGAAAGAAGTTCCCTAACTTGAAACGCTCATCGCTAGTCAACTAGTACTCCCAACACCAGAAGTTACAGCTGAAATAGATGAATTCAAAGAAAAATAAGAGGAAATGGATTTAGAAGTGAAATAGTCAGTTAATGAGGAGGCTGATACTACTAATGAGTACTAACCTGTGGCACCTCATCCTCAGAGCTTGAAAACCATGGCACCGTCACTCCCGACTGAATTAGATGTCAAGGAGCCCTATGTGGATGCAAACCCTTACAGTGGTAAGATGATATGTACACTCGATAAAGAGGGTGAGCAGATTGGTGAGAGTCTCATTTTCAAGGAACCAAGTAAACTTTTTAAAGCTAATGCTTCTGAAGAACTAAAGGTAATTGTTCCAATAGCTTTTTCTCAAACACTAGTTCGTAAAGAAGTCAATTTCCTAGAAAATATGCTTAATAAAGACCCTTTCTTGTTAAAACAAGAGAGTTGATCCGCACACATATTGTCTGATATTCTGACGCGTATTAATTCATTTGAAGCTGATTTTCATGTAGGTATGAAGACTAATCTATTGTGGCAACTCAAATTTGGAGATCCTCTAGTGCAATTTATAGACCTGCACCCACCAAACAAAATTCCTCCTGAGCCTCTGCCAGACAATTGTGATGTTTTTCTTTCCCTTATTTTCCTTTTATTTTATTTTTAGTTAATTTTCAGGTCCATTTTCTTGTAATTTAGTTTTTCTTTTTCATTACCTCGCCACTCAGGTACGCCCTACTTTTCCCGTGCATAGTTTTTTGTTTCCCCCATGCTTTCACATTGAGGACAATGTTCCACTTTAGTTGGCCGGGGGGGGGGGTGTGAGCATTTGCATGTGACACTGTGCACGTATACATACTGGGTTTTATATTATAAAAAAATGAAAAAAAAAATCAAAAATCAAAAAATCAAAAAGAAAGAGAGAAAGAAAGGAAGAGCAATGAAGAATTACACTGCATTATGCCATGCTTAACACTGACTTATACCCTTCATATACTTGCGTATAACCTAAGAATTACATACTTGAGTCATTTATGCGTAGTTTCTCTTTATAGGAATTCGTAACTCCATGAAGAATTGATAGGTAGTACACTCGTGTTAATCTGACTATATAATTTTTTGTATCTACACGGTATCTCACGAGGCTGAATAAACACATTCACGTGATTTATTGCACTTAAGATTTCCTGTGAGCACTGAAAGAACACCCGTGATGACTATGACACCTTGTGAGATATCATTAAGCTATTTATCGTCCTTTTGAGTGTTAACATCAAATCAGAGTTCATGGAACTCAATTCTCTTTTTTATGGACGATTCTTTGTACACTAGTCTCTGTTTTTGATTTGCTAGCCTAGAGGTGATATCTAGTGGGGAGATAGAAACCTAGATCTTGTAGCCTACTCAAGATGTGAAGGCTGAGCCACCCCTAGAGATAGACTCAGTTCATGGACCACTGTTTGAGCTTAATTCTTGTTGATGGTATGAAGGTAATAAAAGAAGTGCAATGATTGTCCTAATTGATTAAGAAAAGATAGAAAATGAAGAATGAGCAGGTGAAAGAATAAGAAATAAAAATACACATGAAATGAAATGCTAATGCCTGCTCCACAGATATACTATAAAAAAACCAAGGACACAACATATGTTCTCCACATATGAAGATTCTTCAATCGTTTAATGCCTCAGATGTATTTATGACAAGTTTGTGAATAAGTTGATCTAGAGTGGTCTTGGTTGGATATGGCGAGTAGGTGAGAAGATGCTAGGGTGAAGGACCCGACACCTCATAGATAGGTTAGATCCTTTTCAGGTTAGTTGACTCCATATACTTAGCGTTTGTTCCTTTTAATATGTGGGATGTTTGATCGTGACATTCCTCCTCACATACGATGAGTGAATCCATTCCTTTTGAGTGTTCTTGAGGGTATACCAGTTAGGTCAAGCCAAAGTGACCGTTCTATAGGTGTTTGCTAGTATCCTAGGTGTACTGAGTCACACACATCACACACACCTCGAGAGTTTACCTATCTATACTCAAACTTATATGACTGCATTAACTCTGAATTGTATCGCTGGTTAACTTCATGTGAGTATACTGTTCTTGAATGACATATAAACGATAAAACTTGCATGAGTGACGTTCTTCGGACTCGTGTACGTTGAATATGAACGAGCTAGTGTGAAATTCAGTTATGTTCTTGTATGTGAAACGATATGATTGTGTCGCATGTGCATTAATTTCATGTTCACTGGAGTTCATAGTTGTGGGCACTACCCTGAAATTCATTCACGTTATTTGCTAGAGACTAGCAAAACGTTAGTTGGGGGGCGTGATTACATGCTAAAATTGTGTAATTTGGCATTTTAATCCGGTCATTAGGGCTTATATTTTTAATTAAATGTCTAATTACGTAAAATATTTTAACAAATCTCCTTATTTATAATTTATGAGTTTTATTGAACAATTTATGAATTTTTGGCAATTTTTTATCGCAAGAAAATTCCAGAGAGCCAAAATCAGCACTAGTTCGTAATTCGTGCATAACTTTCTTGTCTGACTTTCGATTGAGACGATTCAAATTTATGGAGAAAAAAGAGAGGATTATCTACAACTGCCGTTTTTTGAATTTTGAGAGAAACATGCTTTAGAAAGGTCAAAACGGGCTGTGTTTGCAAAGAGAAAAAAAATAAAAAAAAAGAAAAAAATATAATAAAGCTGCTTGATGTGACCCGACCATGTAGGATGGGTAGGATCTTTCAAAACAGGGTATGCCATCTGAGTCTTAGGGCTTCATTTCCCCTCCTTTTTAAAATCCCTCCTTTTTGCGTACACACAACCGACACCCTTTTCTTTTCCTTTTTTTTTTTTCTTTTTTTCTCTTTCCCCTTGCTCCCTGTTCCCTTCTCTCTCAAACTCTCTCTCTGTTTTCTCTTTCTCTCTTACCCTCTCCCTCTGTCTCTCAACCTTCACAGCATCTCTTAACTCTCTTTCCTTGTCTCTCACTCTCCTTTCCTCATTCTCATTCCTCTCCTTCTCCCTGCTTCCTCCCTCTTTCCCAGCTTCCACCCGAGAGGATCATCCTCTACTGCAGCCGAGAGCCGTGCACCAGCCACTTCATACTAGGCCTTCCAGTTGCTGCAGCCGATCACGAGCCACCACCAGTCCTCCACAGCTCCAAGACCAGCCAAGCCAAACCACCCACTTGAGACCACCAGAGCAACCAAGCAGCCACCTTTCCTCTGTTTACCTCTAGAAACTCCAGCATAGCAGCCAGAGTACCTCTGCAGTCTTTGCACAGACCACCCGAGCACTCTGCTCAACTAGGCCAGCCACCCGAGTAGTCCTCTGCAATTCTCTATAGTTCCCACCAGACGGCAGCAAATCTCTCTCTCTCTCTCTCTCTCTCTCTCTCTCTCTCTCTCTCTCTCTCTCCTTCTTTCTTGTTTTCTTTTCTTTCTTTTGTTTGGATACTATTGTTTTTTTTTTTTATTGAAGTTAGTTTTATTGGATTTTAAATGTCTTGTTATTATTGTTTTGTTAAGAGACTATTGTTACTTTTTAAATTTTTTTATTTGAGGTTCATGGAAAGATTTAGATTTTGAATGTTATTTACAGTGTTTTATTATTATCGCAGTTTATTTATTTATCTATTTTCTCAGTTAGTTTTGTGGTATATTTAATTAATGTTTCAATTTATTTAATTAATCTAGTGAGGTTCGGTTCGGTTCTAAGATAAAAATAAAAAGAAAAAAAAGAATAAAATATAAAGTGCGTGTTTTATAGAATAAGGCATCACTAAGCTCCAGTGCCTCATATCTAATCACATGGGAGGGATTTGAGACGTATTTCCTTAACATAGAGACATGAAATACGTTGCGAATTATAGACAAAACTGGTGGTAAAGTAAATTTGTAGGCAATTGGACCCACTCTTTCAAGAATCTCGAATGGTCCAATATACCTAAGGCTTAGCTTACCCTTCCTCTCAAGTCTCATAACTCCTTTCAGCGGTGCCACTCGTAGAAACACATGATCCCCAGTATCAAACTCTAACTCTCGTCAGTGAGTATCTGCATAACTCTTCTGCCAACTTTGTGTTGCTCTGATCTTGTCCCCGATAAGTCTGACTTTATCCTGAGTTTACTGTATCAACTCTGGCCCCAATATCTGTCTCTCTCCAATGTCATCCTAGTATAATGGGGATCGAAACCTCTTGCCATATAATGCCTCAAATGGTGCCAGCTTAATGCTAGCCTGATAGCTATTATTATATGCAAACTCGACTAGTGGTATAAGCCGTAACCAACTGCCTCCAAAGTCCAGCATGCATGCACGTAGCATATCTTCCAATATCTGTATCATACTCTCTGTCTGTCCGTCTATTTGAGGACAAAATGTTGTGCTGAATGAAAACTTAGAACCCATAGCTTTTTACAAACTCTTCCAGAAACGGGATGTAAACCACGGGTCTCGGTCTGAAACTATGAACATTGGCACGCCATGCATTCTCACTATTTCTCGAATGTACAATTCTTCCAATCTATTTAAGGAGTACTTAACTCTGATAGGCAGGAAATGGACAGATTTCATTAGTCGATCCATGACTACCCAAATGGCATCCTGTCCATGTAGTGCCGACGATAATCCTGTAACAAAGTACATGGCTATATGTTCCCACTTCCACTCAGGAATGTACGACGGCTACAATGACCCCGCTGGTTTCTGATGCTCAGCTTTCACCTGTTGGCATGTCAAATATTGCGCTACAAATTCGGCGATCTATGTTTTCATACCACTCCACCAAAAAGACTCCCAAAGATCCCTGTACATTTTAGTGCTACTAGGATGCACTGTATACAAAGATCAGTGCGCTTCCTCCAGAATCATTTTCTTAATCTAAGGATTGGTAGGTACACACAACCTGGTACGGAACCTCAAGGCCCCATTATCTAAGATACTGAAATCCTCCTCTAGACCATCCTGTACTTTTCCTATAAGCTTTACCATTTCTGCATCATTTCTTTGAGCTGCTTTAACTCTTTCCAGTATAGTCGGTTGCAACACTAGATTGGCAATAAATGCCTGGTGATCGCCCTCTACAAGTTCTATCCCAAGTTTCTCCAAATCCATATGGACCGGATGCTGAATCATCACTGCAGACACTGATGCACCCACTAATTTTCGGCTCAAAGCATCAGCCACCACATTAGCCTTTCTTGGGTGGTAACTGATGGTGCAATCGTAATATTTTATCAGCTTTGACCACCTTCTCTGCCTCATGTTCAATTCTTTCTGTGTAAAAAAGTATTTCAGGCTCTTGTGATCAGTAAAAATCTCACACCTACCACCATAAAGATAATGTCTCCAGATCTTCAGCACGTACACCACTGTTGCTAACTCCAGATCATAGGTAGGGTAATTCTTCTCATATTCTTTCAACTATTATGAGGCATATGCTATAACTTTCCCTTACTGCATCAGAACATAGCCGGACCCTTTATGTGATGCATCACCATAAATCACGAAACCCTCTTCACCTGAAGGAATCGTTAACACTGGTGTAGTGATGAGCCGTTGTTTGAACTCCTGGAAGCTCTGCTCACATTCATTAGTCCACTCAAATTTCACCCCTTTCCTAGTCAATCTCGTCAAAGGACCTGACAATTTAGAAAAATTATCAACAAACCTGTGGTAATATCCAGCCAATCCTGGCAAATTTCTGATTTCCTGCACATTCTTTGGTCGACCCAATCTACTACCACTTCAATTTTGCTTAGATCCATTGAAATACCATCCCTGGATATCATGTGTTCAAGGAAGGTAACCTGCTCTAACTAGAATTCGCACTTCTTAAATTTCGCATACAATCTTCTTTCTTTTAGCACCTGTAGCACTATCCTTAGATGTTCCTCATGCTCTTTTGGGCTTTTTGAATACACCATTATGTCATCGATAAACACTACCACAAACTGATCTAAATACTGGTGGAATACCCGATTTATTAGATACATAAACACTGTAGGAGCATTTGTTAGTCCAAACAACATAACTAAAAATTCGTAGTGGCCATACCGAGTCCTGAATGCCGTATTTGAAACCTCCTCTGCCCTAACCTTTACCTGATGATACCTAGATGGTAAATCTATCTTCAAGAAAACTTGTGTCCCCTGTAGCTGATAGAACAAATCATCAATGCGGGGAAGCGGGTACTTATTTTTAATAGTCACTTTATTAAGTTCTCGGTAGTCGATGCACATTCTCATCGACCCATATTTCTTTTTCACAAATAATATTGGTGCTCCCCAGGGTGACATGTTAGGTTGAATAAATCCCTTATCTAACAGCTCCTACAACAGTTCCTTCAATTCTTTCAACTTTGCCGATGCCATTCTGTACGACACTTTCGAAATTGAAGCTTTCCCCAGAACAAGATCAATAATAAACTCTACCTCACGATTAAGAGGTAGTCCAGGTAAATCCTTGGGAAAAACATCGAAAAAATACCTCACTATCGGGATATCCTCTATCCTCAACTCCCTTTCTGATATCTTCTTTACATAAGCCACATATCCTTGACAACCCTATAACAACAATCGCCTCACTTGAATGGTGGATAACAATTGTGGTGGGGTGTGCACACCAGACCCCATGAATCTATACTCCTATCCTCTTGGAGGTCTGAACACTACCACTTTTTGATTACAGTCTATACTAGCACAGTGAACCGCTAGCCAGTCCATCCCTAGTATCACCTTAAACCCATGCATATCCAAAAGCACCAAATCAGCTAATAAAATGCTCCCTTGAATGCATACCGGACAGTTATTGAGTACCTTATCACATATCCCCACAGTCTTTGTTGGCGTAGCCACTAACAAACTGACACCCAATTACTGTGTTTCAAACCCAAAAAATTTAAAAAACTCCCACGCGATAAAAGAATGAGTTGCCCCTAAATCAAATAAAGCAATAGCTATAAATGACAGAATTGAAATTGTACCTATCACAACATCTCCTATCGCTTCAACATCCCCTGGTGTCAGCGCGTAGACTCGAGCTGGGGCAACATTCCTCTGATGTCCGCCTTAGGGTGCCTGGTGACCTCCTTTGTATGGTCTATAAGTAGGTGCTACAACTGGCGGTGCTTGATAGTCTCTTGCCATATGCCCAGGCTGATAGCACCGATAACATATCACCTCCTTGACACGACATTCTCCCGGGTGTTTCCTATAGCATATGGGACAAGAAGTGGGCATCTAACTGCCATGTACAGCCCGATCTCTCACTACCTATCTCCATCCTCCCTTGCTATCCTGCCTCCTCCAAGGCCCTTGGCTGGACCCTGCCTAAACATCTAGAGGCGCGGGCCTCTTTCCTTGACTTTGTGCTGTAGCACCTCTCTAAAGGCCATCCTTAATCACCGCAGCTCAATCCATTACCTTTATAAATGTCTGAGCTCGGAAGCCTATAACCTGCTCAAACAGACTCTGTCTCAGACCTTCCTTGAACTTCCTCTCCTCATCTAGTACCAAATACGGAGCAAACCGAGACAGCTCAATGAATCTGGCCGTATACTGCTGTACTGTCATTGGTCCCTGCGTCAGATGCAGAAACTTCGCTGCTTTCGCACTCCTGACTATAGCAGGAAAATATCTCTCGAAAAAGATCTCCTTGAAGCAGCCCCACTTCACCGTTACAGGGTTCGGTCTCTGCTCTTCCAATAATCTCGCTGATCTCCACCAGCGCTTTGTATCCTTTGTCAGCTTAAATGTAACAAATAAAACTTTGTGCTCATTTGTACACGAAAGAACCACCAACATATCCTTTATATCCTTGACCCAATTCTCAGCCACAAGTGGGTAAGATCCTCCAAAGAATGATAGGAGTCTCATATGCGTGAACTTCTTAATCGTGCAGCTACGTTCCCTTGAACCCCTAGCCATCTTTGCCATCACCTGCTGGGTGACGCTACGTAGTACAACATTAGGATCTCTGCCACCCATACTGGAAGGCCCTGTATCATCACCCCCAGCATGTGCACTACTACTCCCTGGATCCATCTTGCAAATGGTATAAAACTATTTTAGAATTCTATCATCATAATTTACTAACACACCCAACATACTAAAATCCACTAAATATTGTGCTACAGACATTTCTCTTAACATACGCAATCCCCATTTAAGATTCAGCTCTACCACTTAGAAACATGATCTGAGGATAGTATCTATGGTTTTTCAGAAGTTGTCACCCCAGGAAAAACACAAAAAAAACCACGGAACTCTTGCCTCCAGGTCGCAAGATAGAACCCTAAATTCTAATCTTATCCTCCAACAACAATGTTGGCCTAACTAGGCTTTTCAATATTATTTTGATGATAACAAATGAAGATGTTTTAACATGTGTTGTTGAGTGACTTTATTTTAGGATTACATAACTCAACACTCACATTTCTCATGGAAGCAAGCTGGAAATCAAAGCCAAATCAATTGAAAGCTTCACTGAGTATTTAAAGACCTAGAGGGACTTGAAGTCAAAAGGAACATCAAGAGACTTGAAGATTTAGTACTTTAAAGTCTTATTTAGTAAAGTTGTTTGTAAGTACTCCATATCAAATATAATTTAGAAATATGAAGCTCTTTAGGAGAAATACATGGACTTAGTGACCTATTTTGAAACCCCAAAAATGTTTTATGAAAGATTAAAACAAGAGAGCAAAACTAAATTTGAAAACCAAAAATGAAAAACTAGAAAGAGGACTGGTCAGCCGACAGACCAGAAATACTCTGGGTTTACTCAACTGACTGATAAAAAATAAACAGCAAAGTTAACTACCCAGCCGATTGACACAATGAACTGAAAACACTCAGCCGACTGACAGTGCCCAGCCGACTGACCACTTTTGAACTGTGTCGAGCCAGCCAACTGACAATTTCTTGGTTTTAATCTCTGGCAGATAGAAGGGTGTTAGCCGCCTGTCTAGCTAACTGACCCTGTGGAAATATACTACCCAGTCCCCTTTCCAGCCAACTGACTCCATAGGATTTGATTTTTTAAACTCCAATGGGAAAATTTTGAAAATTGGTTTTTCAATTATGAATGTTATAAAAACTTGGTGGACACTCCAAGTCACTTGGGGAACAAGGGAACTAATCCTAAAATGCCTATAAATACTCCTTTAATCCCAAGAATTTACCTACCAAGTAATCACACAGCTCTTTTGCATTCAAGCTTACAATCTCTCTCAAAGTTCTCTTTTGCTCACACTCCATATGGGAGATAACTTTTGAAATCATTCCTGAATCATCAAACTATGGTTCTTACACTAAGTTTTCTCAATCACTTAACGAACTTTTGGTGATCTCTATACTTGAGCTTCATACTTTCTTTATTATTATTTGATTGAAGTATAATCTGTGCTCTAACTTGTACAACTCTACTCTGTTTTGAGAGTTTTTTTGTACTTAGATTATAGTAGCCTTCTCAATGTATTATTGATGGTTCAAAGCTGATTTGAATCGTTGTACCAAGAGGGTATTGATTGCTTGGAGAGGTTTCTCTTCCTAAAAACGAGGGAATATTATAAAAGGCTTGCTCCACCCGAAAATGAGCATACTTAGTGGAATCCTTTGGTGGAATTGACCAAAGGCGAGGACATAGGCTAGGGATAAGCTGAACCTCTTAAATCTCGGTGTTCTTCTCATCCCTACTATTTTTATTTTCTGCACCATATATTCTTGTGTATGCTAAGTGCAAGTTGCAGGGCTTAAAATCAAAATTCAAAGAAGACACTTGATTTTTAGAAAGTACGTTTCAATTAACCTTTTGCAGAAACCCACAAGGGAGTACGTTGGTTAATTTGCGGAAATATTGATTAAGAGAAACGCAATAAAATTCCATCAAAAGTAGGGTTTGAAAACAAGTATAGGGCTACTACCAAAAAACATAAAATTCTTGAATGATTGATTGATTTTCACATTTCGGTTGGTTGGATTGTGTTTGTAATTTTTTAGTACTTTGTGGTGTGATTTGGTTGTGATCATAAGTTGATTGATTTACTTTCTTGTTGTTACATTAAAAACAAGTAAGAAGTTGAAAAGAGATTAAATTTTTAATTAATCCAATTCACCCCCCTCTTGGGAACACTATTCTAATTTCAATTGGTATCAAAGCCTAGTTATAGTAAATCTTAACAAGAATCTATAAAAAGATCTAATGGCACATATAGGAGTAGCTCCCTTCGAAGAGGGCCAATCCTCAACCCGACCACCAATTTTTTGCGAATATAACTATATTTTTTTGGAAAAAATGAATGCAAATCTATCTTCAACATATGGATTGGAAAACTTGGGAAGTAGTCATGGATGGAGATCTAATTCCTACCAAAATAGTGGATGGAAAACAAATTCCTAAATATAAAAAGGATACGGCCGATATAGACTACAAAATGCTTCAAATAAATTCAAGTGCCATAAATGCCTTGTATTGTGCTCTAAACGCTAATGAATTCAATAGAGTCATGGCCTGCAAAACGACCAAAGAAATTTGGGACAAGTTAGAAGTAACGTATGAAGGAACGATAGATGTTAGAGACAACAGGATTGACATGATAACCAGTGAGTATGAAGTGTTCAAAATGAATTCAGATGAAACAATCCTAGTATGTATACTAGATTTACTCACATAATAAATTCTCTAAGTGCCTTAGGAAAGACCTACACTACCTATGAAATGATTTGGAAAATACTAAGAGGCCTTCCCTCCATATGGGAATCAAAGTCCACTACAATAACAGAAGGTAGGAACCTTAAGACTACCTTACTAGATGAACTTATAGGTTCACTACTCACTTATGAAATGGCATTAAAATAAAAAAACCCTAAACCTAAGCATAATAAGTTCATTGCCTTAAAAACAACTAGTAAAAGCTCAAGAGAAGATGAAAGTCAATCAAGTGACCTAGACCAAGATGAATTAGCATTCATCACTAAAAAACTTGACAAGTTCTATAGGAGAAATAAAAGGTTTCCTAGAAAGATTAGCAAAAATAAATCTAAAAAAGGGGAAACAAGTAGGAAAGAAAACAAAAGTAAAAATGACCCTCCTATATGTTATCATTGTAAGAAACCAGGACACATCAAGCCAGACTGTCCTTTACTCATGAAGGATAAAAAGAAGAAGAAGGAAGCCATGAAAGCTACACGGGATGATTCAAGCTCAAGCAAAATGGAGAATGAGTCAAGCGGACAAGAGATAGCTAATATATGCTTTATGGAAAATGATGAAGAGGTAAATTCTTACTACTCCTCATCAACAGAATCTAGTAATGAATCTTGCGATAGTATGCCCTCCTATAAAGAACTACAAGTTGAGTTATTTCTCTAACAAAAAGGTGGTAGTCGGCTGTCCTCAGGGTGGCAGTCATTTGTCCGTGAATTTTAAGTATAATTTTTACACACAGAGAGGTGGTAGTCGTCTGTCCTCAAGTGGGCAATCGTTTGTCCATGAACCACTCAATTTGTAAAACACTCAGAATGGTGGCAGTCATCTGGTAGAACACACACATGCATCTCATTTTACCTTAGCAATCGTTTGTCAACTGGTTGACAGTCGTCTGTCAGGCTTCTGCTACTTTGTTCAGGTTTCTTAACTTGCCAGTCGTTTGTCTATTAACAGAAAGTTGTCTGTCTAGGTAGTTTTTCCCTCTTTAAGCCCTTTTTGATTTCTCTCTCTTTTGTTTAAGTTTATCTTGGAATTTTAACTTTTAAAAACATGTTCCAAGGCTTAAGCTATGGTCTCTAAGTCTCCTTTTCCTAATGAGCTTCAAAATGAAAAATTCATATTTGAATTAACTTGAAGTACTTACAAAGACTTGTCCTAAGCTGATTTGAAACTTTCTTTGCTTTGAATCTTCATTGCTTGATCTTTGATCTTTCAGACTTCGAGCTTTATTGAACTTTTTCATGTTTTTGAGCTTCATTGAATCTTTGAGCTTTATTCAAGTTCTCTTTAATCCTCATGCTCTCATGATCTTCAGGCTTTATTTTTAAAACCATGCTTCAAGCTTGATATAATCATCCTTAACTGAGGTGCAAGCTCTTATGAACTCTTTAACCTTGCATTCTTCATTGAGTCCTGAAAATAACAACACTTAACCAAATATGTTAAGTTCTACTTTGTTGAATCATCCCAAGAGGGGGGGGGGGGGTGAATTGGGTATTTAAAAAATTTTTTGACACTTATTTACCGCTTAAACCCTTCTTATATATTTACCAATAAATTCTTGTAACTCAATTACTTATTTGTAAGGCTATCCAACCTATACATGCACTATACACAATTTAAATGTAGTGTTGAAAATAAAGAGTAAAGGGAAGAGAGAAGACAAACACAATTTTTACGAGGTTCAACCGACTTGCCCTACGTCCTTGCCTTGAGCAACCACTCAAGGATTTCACTAAATCCCTGCACCTTAAATTGGGACAGAGCTTCCCTTACAATCCGCTGCTTACAAGAGGTACAGCTCCCTCTTACTCCACTGCTTACAAGAGGTACTACTCCCACGAGGTACTACTCCCTCTTACTCCGCTGCTTACAAGAGATACAACTCTCTCCTCTCACATCGGTTCACACACCGAATCGTGTATACAATAGAATATGAAAAATAACACTAAAAAATGCTTCTAACAAAAGCGTGTGAGTACAAAATCAAATTCCTAACACATTAACATATGATTAAACTTGAAGCTCATGAATGTATGAAAACAATACAATCGTTTAATGTATGATATGCCACAAACTCTCGTTAATCAAAACTCCCACGTAATGATATATGTAAAATGCTTTGGAGTATATTAGGGTTCTAGTTCACTTTGTAAAGATGCACACATATATCTAATGTGAACTTGATAAAAGCCTTGTCTTGAATATTTTATCAATCTATATCAAAAAGCTTTCTATCATATATTTAATCACAACTCGATCTTTGTAATATTTAAATGCATATGATATGTAATTCCAATGATCAAAGAACAATTTGATTTATTTCAGAAAATATCCTTCAACAATATATTTAATTAAGAACTTCAAGGATATATATATATATATATATATATATATATATATATATAACTATATATATATTTAAGTGTTTTAATATATCTAAGATATGAATCTTTTAACTTAACACACACTTGAATCAAATCATTCAATCAACAACACAACCTTCATCAAGTGATGATCTTGTTTAAAATAACTATGTATAAGTATAGGTTCTTTCAAAATCAACCTTTTAATCAAAATATATTTTTCAGTAAAAACCTCTATGAACAATATATATATATACTTGAATCAAAAACCAATCAACCAAATGCTAACAAACTTTCTCAAGTAATGATCTTTTCAAAAACCAATTTTTATATGTATGTGTACACTCAAGATAAAAACTTTACTAATGATAATCAAGAACAAGGAATGAGATGAGAAGTTATTGAAAAACAATAACTTGAATGATCAAACCTTGGTACTAGAATGAAAAATAATTGAGTGAATGAATGCCCTTTGATTTTTGAAGTAGATTTGCCCAAAGAAGATGAATGAAGAATGAAGTGTAGGCAATTGTATAACAATCAGCACAAGTTTCTCTATATTCTTGCAATGAGATATGTTCTTCTAATGTTGTATGTCTTGGCTTTGTTCTAGGGTTTAGATATTCAGTATATATAGTATCTTACCCTTAGGATTGATCTTAACCGTTGGATCAAAGAAATAGCTCACGGGTTCGTTTAATAAAAAAACACAATTTTAAGTTTCTCGTAGGTTCAGGCGCCTGAGGTCAAAGGCCCAGGCTACCGAAGTTCCTTAGGCCTTTGAAAAATCCAGTTGGAATGCAAGGTTAGACACCTAAAGAGGGAAGTTTAGGCTTCTGAAGTGGGTTCAGGCACCTGAGGTCCCAAGGTCAAGTGACTGAAGAGCCTTGACCAACTTGCTGTCTTCAGGCTACCGAACTTAATCTTCAGGCTCCTCAAGAAACTCTTCAGGCAACTGAGGTGGAGTTCAGGCTACCGAAGTCCCCTTTTTCTCAATTTTTCTTTTCTAGTTTAAAATTTTGCTTTGCTCCTTTTCTTGGGTCTTTTATAAAACAAATTTTCCATGATTTTAAAAACATTTCTAAGTCCATGGAAGTACCCTAATGATGTACATGAAATACATGAATCCTAAAATCATTCTAAGTTACGTTGAGCCTCAAATTAAATCATATGAAAATGCAAGTACACGAATTCTAAATACCCATTCTCAAGATGTTCTTAAACTTTGCCGCTTGCATCTTGATTCTCATACTCTTTGAGTTCCATGGATCTTGTCAAGATTTGTAAGCTTTACTTGAAGGCTTCCATGACTCGTAATCTTTCCGTGCATACTTAATATGGTTCTTATTCACAAACTCAATGCACAGATCAAATACCAAGTGATTTGTCATTATCAAAATCGGATTGGACTCGTAGAGTCAACATACTTGTTTGCTAGCATCAAAATAGGATATTAAGCCCTGTAAGGCCAACAATCTCTTCCTTTTTGATGATGACCAACAAGCAAAAAATGCAGGGAGCCTTAAAAAAAAAAAAACTCCCCCTTTTTTTAATAAGCATCATCTCATCAATATTTGCAAGATCATATTAATTTCAAAACCTCTTTTATAATCATGCTCATCACTATCAAATACTTCTCCTTTTGATATATATTATGTTCATGCTCAATTTTTGCGATTTGCAATACTATGGTCAATTTTTACTTTAAACACATCTCCCCCTTTTGACATCAATCAAAAAGAGAAAAAAAATAATTAAGTTCAGGTAAAATCACATTTTGAGCATATCATCAAACATGAGTATCAAACATATGAACACACTCAATTTATTATTTTTCAATATAACATGTGTAGTGTGTTATAACATTCAAGCATATGAGTTGTAACTTCATTACTAACATTTTTTTCCTTTAGACAATATTCAAGATTTCAATTGTTGATTTTATGATACTGATTTAAAATTTAATTCATGATATCTATTTACAAATCATGATACCAATTGAGAATTGATATCAATTGAAAACTTAATTCATGATACCAATTGAAAATTCTCTGAATTAATTAATAGGAAAACAATCATAATATAAGTAATATGACATAACAAACCCCCTGAATTCAATACATTCAGTTTTGTTATCAATTTTGCTTTCATCATCCTATATTTCAAAACAATGATTCACATTATGTATCAAATATCAATATTATGCTCATATCATCAATGTCATGCCATGCTCATAAATATAATTATTCTTGTCATGCTTTTAAAAAACCAATTGATTTTTTAGATTGTGATACCAAATGAGCTTTTTTTTAAAAAAAAATTGTGATACCAATTAAAATTTTTAAAATGTGATACCAAAAATATTCATGGATACCAAAGACTTTATAGATACCAAAGTCATTATCACATTATACACAGCTCATGGATACAAATATAACCATTATATCTCTCATAACTCATGGATATCAATATAAAAAGCAGTAAGTCTATCCATGTAATTCATCAATAGCATGCATGATCAAGAATTATTCTCATATCAAAATTCATGCTTATACTCAATAATTTCATGCTCAAATTTTCAACATAGTGAACCATATATTTTCAATATAAGTCAAGCATATCATGTAGCATATCATATAGGCATGTAAGCATATAGCATCTCATATAGGCATTCATTCTCAAACTTATCTTAAACTCATATTTAAGTTTTTATATTTTAACTAGTTTGTTTGTTGATCATGAATTAAGTTACGTTCTCAATTTTTAAAGGGGAATGACTTAATCCATAAAGTTCTTCATTTATGAACTATTCTTTCATCTTTGTACCCATACTTTCTTGGGTCCAGTAGGCTTCACAAGGGATGTTTCTTTTACTCTTCATACTTTGTTTAGTCTTTACACCCTTTCTTTTAAATGGACAATCAAACTTTATATGTCTTTTTTTCTTACAGTGATAGCGTATGGTGTTAGTGTAAGCATTAAAGGATGTGCTTGCATTATCTTTGGAGGCTTTTGAGAAATAACCCATGTAAAGATTCCTTTTCTTTTTTATTTTCAATTCCATTAAATCCAATGCCTTCTTTGTTTAGAGACAATCTTTGGGAGCCTACCATTTTGGCAAAGTTTGTTTTCCCTTTAGTAAAGTTATAAATGATCCTTTTTTTATCTTCAATTTGATTTTTGAGATCATTTATCTCTTTATCTTTCTTGTCATCAACCTTCTTTTGTGATTTCTCTAATTCTAGAGATAATTTTCTGATTTTATCCTCTAATTCAAAAAAATATACATCTTTCTCATATACCGTAGAGGATAGGGATCGAAGGTCTTCTATCGTTTTTTCATTCTTACATTCTATTTCTTTGATTTTCAAGTCTTTTTCCTTTTAAGTAAGATTTTTGGATTCTAACTCATTTGTCATAGCTTCATTCTTACTTTCTATTTTCTTGATTCTTGAATCCTTTTCTCTTTCTGTAGCCTTAAGGGATTCTAACTCTTTCATCATACTTTCATTATTATTTTTCAATGAAGTATTCTGTTTAGTTACTTTAATTAACATCTTATGCACCTTGAATAAATCATTTTGAAGTTCTTCATAAGATGGCATACACTCATTATCAGATTCATCACTACAAGAATTATTTAAAGATTTAGATGAGGAGCTTTCCTCATCTTCCCAAGCCATAAAGCACGTATGAGCAACCTCTTGGTCACTTGATTCATTTTCTGAACTACTTGTACTCATCATGTCCCAAGTAGTGACTTTCATGGCCTTTTGCTTTTTCTTCTTAGACTTTTTCTTAAGTAGAGGACATTCCTGTTTTAAATATCCAGCTTTGTTGCAATTATAGCATGTAGGAGTTTTACTTTTAGATTTCTTTTTTCTGATTTCTTCTCCTTCTTCATCTGATTTGGAGTCTTGATTTCTTCTTTTAAATTTGTTTCTCCTTCTTAGTATCCTTGCTAACTTTTTAGATATGAAGACTTCTTCATCTTCATCCATTTCACTACTTGAGTTTTCTTTTAAGGCTTTAAAGGCTATTGATTCTTGGGCTTTGATTTTTTCACTCTTTTCATTTATTGCCATTTCGTATGTGAGGAGAGAACCTATAAGTTTATCTAAGGAAGTGGTTTTTAGATTTCTTCCTTTAATTATGATAGTGGCTTTTGGTTCCCATTTTGGTGGCGGCCCTCTAAGAATTTTCCTAATCATTTCATAAGTAGTGTAGGTTTTTTCTAGTGCATTTAGGGAATTTATTATGCGAGTAAACCTTGTAAACATATTAGTTATCCATTCATCTGGATTCATCCTAAAAGTTTCATATTCACTTGTAAGCATATCGATCCTATTATCCCTAACATCTATAGTTCCTTCATATGTTACTTCTAATTTGTCCCATATCTCCTTAATTGATTTGCAAACCATTATTCTATTAAATTCATTGACATCTAAAGCACAATATAGAGCATTCATAGCACTAGAGTTTATTTGCAACATTTTATAATCTCTTTCAGTTATGTTTTTCTTTTCCTTAGGTGTTTGTTTTCCATCTACTAATGAGGTAGGAATTAGATCAACATCTGTGACAACCTCCCATGCTTTCCAATCCATGGTTTGAAGGTATATTTGCATTCTCTTTTTCCAAAATGTATAGTTGTGTCCACAAAATATTGGTGGCCTAGTTGAAGATTGTCCCTTTCCAAAGGAAGCTACGCCTAATTGAGCCATTTAGATCTTTTTATAGTTACTATTTAAGATTTGCTATAACCTCGCTCTGATACCAATTGAAAAACAAGGTGTAGTCCCAAGAGGGAGGGGGGCTGAATTGGAAAGTCACTTCGTCGATGAGTACTCCCCTTCGTCGACGAAATTTAGAGCTAAGCAAAATGGCCTCTCGGTATTTTCTCATCGACGAAGCGCACCTTTATCGACGAGCCCAATATGTCACATCGTCGACGAACGCTTCGTGCCCCCCTCTTAATTTCCTTTTCTTCTCCCTCTTTGTAATGCCCCGAACTCGTAAACCCGGGTTCGTTGCATTATACCTAATAATATCTTGATAATCATGATCCATAACATACGCAGTGAAAAACATAACCATAATCTCTATATAACATACACCACAATACCATAAATACCAGAGTTTACTAATTTCAATCTATAATCCATAGTAAATCATCCATCACCTACATTTCCATAAATCTACATTAACTCCCAAAACATTTTAGTACTTGCACAATCATTCCTTACTCAACAGCCTTAAAACATAAAAACATAAAAAAAAAAAAAATATTTACATTCCTCAAAATTAACATAGAAATATACCCTTTTCTTTTCTATTTCCCAATAATGCTATAAAAACTTCGAGCTCTCAAAGCTCGACCTTGAGGATGTCCTGAAAAAGAAATACTTTTATATTTGGGTGAGACACATCTCAGTAAGGAAAGAAACAATATATTAAACTCAGCATGTGACCATCATGAGATTATACATATCATTTTATAATATTTGCAAATCATTAACTTAATACTGAAAGTTATTTTCTGAACCTAACAATCACATGCAAAGGTTTACCTACGAAATTACCCAAGGATAGGGGTGATTACCCGCCCATACAAGTAGCACCCCTCTGCTCTGATACTTAGGTAACCCGAAGGTCACTACTGAAGCATACCAAAGCACTCACCTTACTCAGTAAGCCCTCAAGTGTTAACTTGATCTCGTACTCATGCATTCAACAACAATTTACCAGTAAAGGCCCTAAGGATAGGGAATTCTACCAGCCCATACAAGTAGGTTCCCTCTGCCCTAGTGCGTTATGCAACTATTGCCACATCTGAAGCTACTAGTGCACTCGCCTTACTCAGCAAGCCCTCTGGCGAAGAGTGCACCACGCCCAAACGTAACAGGTTCTACATACATAAATACTTCTAATATCATAATAGAACATTTTTTCCATAATTATTCAATCATTCACATTCTTTCATGTTCATAACTTAACATTTCCTTGTATTTCACTTTAAGTGACTCTTTCCCATTTGTATCATTCACATTTCACATTTCATTTCATTGCATTGTCATTCCTTATCATTTCATTTCATAACATTTTCATTTCATTCCTTTGTACTACAACCCCTCTTTAGCCGTCATCAGTTAGTCCACATAGAAATGCGCTAGAATCTGCTACAGTTAGTCCACATAGAAATGCACTAAAATCTGCTATAGTTAGTCCACATAGAAATGCGCTAGAATCTACTAAGTTGGCTTTCAGCTGTCGTTTCTTTACATGGTTGCATTTAACATACACAGACAATGTGATCCATATCATATTTTATTCATAGTATTTTACTTATTTAACCTGCATCTCATACATTTAATATATTTGCACGGAATCTCATCTCACACAATTTAACAGTAAAATTCATACATATTCCTGTAAAATAGGTCAACCCATATTTAACATTCATAAACTAGAAAATACCATTAATTTCTTACATAATTATTTTGAAAAATATTTCCCACTTTCATCAGTTCAATTTCGCATATAAGTATCTAATAAAACAACTCTAGGCTCAGAAAACATATTTTAACATGGTTGGCATTTTAAATCCACATAAAAACATATATAAATAAATAACACGTAATCCATTTTAATTCATGAAAAACCTGGTTTAATACATAAATTTCCCCCTTACCTGATTTCTTGAACTACGCCGACAGGGACTCCAAAAAAAATACCTGCAACGCTCACCCGGATCCTAAATAAAAAATTCTAGTTCCATGTAATTAATCCTGAATAAAATATTATTTTAATATTTCTTAAACCCATAAATTCTAAATAAATAAATATACCCTTAAATATAGCCAAATTACCAAATTTCTCAAATCCCACTCTCGCTTTGGAGTGGGGCCTAGAAAACTTCAATTGGAAGTTTACTTACACCAAATGATGACAACCGTGATTAGGACCACGTGGTAGTGCCCGATCGTCGATTTAACCACATATTGACAAATAAATTAGGAATATAGGGAAAAATTATCTTTCCCCTGGAGCAGTGCCTAAACTGTTCCCACGACAAATTTGGTCCGGTAGAAATGTCGGCAGCGGAACCAGGAATCCAACGATACCTTCCGTTTCCTGATCCGCTGCAAATCCGCCGCGAAATTAGGAGAGAGAGAGAGAGACCGAGACGGAGCAAGCTAGAAGAAATTTCAAGGGGGGGGGGCGTGTCTTCTTTTTTGTTCTTCTTCTTCTTTCTTCTTTCTTCAGTATATATATAACTTTAACTTATACTTGTTATATATATATATATATTTCTCTTATTTCAATTAGTTTTTTTTTTTTTAAATCCAATGTACAAATGTTTAATTTAATAACTAATTATTTAATTATTTAATTTATCTTAATTTAATTTAATTTCTTTAATTTTAATTTTTTTTCTTTTTCCCACGCCATTCCTTTTATTTATTTATTTGTTATTTTATATATATTTTTTATTATTTCAATCATTTTAATTTTTCGGGTCTTTACATTCTCTCCTCCTTAAGAAATTTCATCCTCGAAATTTGTTACGTGGTCTTTCATTTCCATAATTCTCTGATTTACTATATCCCACATCATAATCTCTACAACACAATTATATACTTTAAATCCAATACACATCCAAGTTCTCTATATAAGGACCAATCTCATGACTAGGAAACATCACCGTCGATGGATTTACCGTGGTTTTCTGAAACCGTCGACTGAATCAGAAAATCATAGAAGTTCGCCAATGGATTTCTGCCTCCAAGCTATAAGAAAAAATCCTATACTTTCCTAGTCCATACCTACTCCTCAACACCTAACTTGACCTATCCATCTAGCATTCTTATCCTAATTGTTTCCTATACTCTGGTATAAATCATTTCTAACCTAATACTTTAACATTTCCATTTCCAGACGATGTGAAATTAATCACACTTCCGGCTGGACATTGCTCTTATACCGTTTGTAACGCTCCGAACCCTTAAACCCGGGTCCGGTGCATTATACTTGATAATATCCTGATAATCATGATCCATAACATACGCAGCGGAAAACATAACCATAATCTCTATATAACATACACTACAATACCGTAACACTAAAGTTTACTAATTTCTATCTATAACCCATAGCAAATCATCTATCACCTGTATTTTCATAAATTTACATAACTCCCAAAACATTTCAGTACTTACACAATCATTCCTTACTCAACAGCCTTAAAACATAAAACATAAAAAAAATAAATATTTACATTCCCCAAAATTAACATAGAAATATACCCTTTTCTTTTTTTATTTCCCAATAATGCTACAAAACCTCGAGCTCTCAAAGCTCGACCTTGAGGATGTCCTGAAAAAGAAATACATTTAAATTTGGGTGAGACACATCTTAGTAAGGGAAGAAACAATATATTAAACTCAGCGTGTGACCATCATGAGATTATACATATCATTTTATAATATTTGCAAATCATTAACTTAATACTGAAAGCCATTTTCTGAACCTAACAATCACATGCAAACTCTGGTCCCACAAACTTCCTACTCAACGCATCAGTTACCACGCTCGCCTTCCCTGGGTGGTAACTAATAGTGCAGTCAAAATATTTAATAAGTTCTAACCACCTTCTTTACCTCATATTCTGTTCCTTCTGAGTGAAGAAGTATTTTAAAATCTTGTGGTCTGAGAAGATTTCGCACCGTTCACCATACAAGTAATGCCTCTAAATTTTCAATACGTGTACCACTGCAACCAATTCAAGATCATGGGTAGGGTAGTTCTTTTCATACTCTTTCAATTGCCTGGAAGCATATGCTACTACTCTACCGTGCTGCATCAATATACAGTCAAGTCCCTTCAAGGACGCATCACTGTAGATAATATAACCTTCACCCCCTGACTGGATAACCAGAACTGGTGCCGTGACAAGCCTCTGCTTCAATTCCTGAAAACTCTCCTCACAGCTATCGTCCCACTCAAATATGACTTTCTTCCTAATCAGTCGTGTTAGAGGCCCTGTGTAACGACCTACTTAGTTAATTAATTAATTTTTTTTACCATGATATTGAACATGCTCCGATACCAAATTGGGATAAACCTAATCATAAACCTAAGCAGTAAGAAGCAAAAACTGAATAAACATCTCCATATGTAAATATATACAATACCATACAATACCAATACCAGAGTACTAACATGTTCCCCAAAATATACACATATCACTGTTTTCCCAAAATACCCACAACCATGCTGGGATATACAAAAACACTCCCAAAATATACTCACTCTCTGACCGGGCACTACTGAAGCCCCTCTATTTGCGAGCCTGGTCTGCTCGCCTACCTGGATCACCTGAAAAAAGTTTCAACACTGGAATGAGCCAACGCTCAGTAAGAAAAAATATGCTATTACTAGTATGTGGCAAATGAGCTACTATATCCTGAGAATCTTTTTTCAAATAAACATATATAACTGAGTATGTAAATAAAGTACAAGTGATAAAGTACACCCCCCTTTCCATGTTGCTTAACATAACAGTATCGTAAATTACTAATCAAAATACTTCTATTATACATAGGTATATTTCATGTTTCTGTAAATCTGTACATACGTAGTAGTAACTGAAAATGTTCCTTGTGGATATCTGTGTGTCATGACTTACCCCCTCATGACAGGGTTGTGCGGCTCATAGGCGGGATTTACCTTGGCTGGCCAACCAAGAATAAATCACTATACTCCATCGGTCGATCTTCCCACCTCAACCCATATCTGGATGGGGAGCCTAACCTCTTCAAGGGCCTAAGTGATCGACCTTACCACGTATTATCTAAATAGGTGGTTGCACTCAAAAAGTAACGTAATATCTGTAGCAACGGTACCATGCTCTGTAGCTGCATAGTCCAACAGGGTCTGATACTATATAATATATTTCTATAGACAACTATTTGATTTACCATGATTCTGAAATAATCATAATAATCATGATGCTGCATAAACTGTACTGTAAATCTGAGAACTGTATAATCATAACACTGTAACTGCATAATCATAATACTGATATTCGTATTATCATGGTTCTGAGATTTATAAAATCATGGTACTGAAATATCGTAAAATCAGGATACTGAAATATCGTAAAACATATCTTCGTACAATATTCTTATTCACAAGCTACACGATACTTTAATTCATAATTTTTGTAATTTAATAAACTGTATAATAATTGAAAAATACCTAGCATAGCATATTTCCCTTACTTGACTACTAGAAAGCCCCTATGGAATACTAGCCTAAGACCCGCAGGGCCTCCTACACAACACCCTGAAAATAATATTCGCCAGAACCAAATATTAGCATTTCTTAGCCTATATCATTTCCTAGAACTTCCAGAAGGCCAAAATTGGGCTAAAAGGCCTTACCCTGAATTTGGGATGAATTCCAACTTGATCCCACCGATGATCCGCTCCAGCAGACTTGCAGAGAACTTCGCCAGGAGCATCGTGGTGGCTTCGAATCGTCGATCCGGTGTTTGGTGGGGCCAGAAATGAAGAGAGAAGTAAGAGGGGATGTAGGAGAGAGAGAGAGAGAGAGGAGAGAGAGAGAGAGAGAGAGAGCGCTGTTAAAATGTGATAAAAATTCGGGTTTTAGCTATTTATAGGGCCAGATTCATTGACGAGACACATCACCTCGTCGATGAGTCCTTTATTAAATTTATCGATGAAACCCTGTATTCATCGATGAAATTCAGAGTAGCCAAAAACCCGCTCGGTATTTTCTCGTCGACGAAACCCTGTATTCGTCAATGAATTTCCTTATGTACTCATCGACGAAACCCTGTATTTATTGACGAAACTGGCAATTTCCTTGAAATTATTATTATTACGCGTTCGTCGACGAAGTCTACGACCTCCTTCTGTTTTTGTTTCTATTTCTCTCTCTCTCTCTCTTAATATTTAAATAATTTTATTCTTCGGGTCACTACACCCTGATAATGCTGAGAACCCCTTAACAAAATGACGCTAATACCCAGCTAACCCCAAGAAACTCCTAATCTCCTGAACATTCCTCGGTCTAGCCCAATTCACTACCGATTCAATCTTGCTAGGATCCACAGAAATACCATCACCTGAAATGACATGCCCCAAAAAAACAACCTTCTCAAGGTAGAATTCACATTTACTGAACTTAGCATATAACTTCTTTTCTCGAAGCGTCTGTAGAATTTGCCTCAAATGCATTTCATGCTCCTCATAACTCCTCGAAGAGACCAGTACATCATCAATAAAAATAACAACAAACTGGTCTAAATATGGGTGAAAAACTCTATTCATCAAATCCATAAATATTGCAGGAGCATTCGTCAGACCAAATGACATAACGAGGAATTCATAATGCCTATATCTGGTTCTGAAGGCTGTCTTCGATACATCTTCTACTTTCATTTTCACTTGATGGTAGCCTGATCTGAGGTCAATCTTAGAATACACCCGTGTACCCTGGAATTGGTCAAACAAATCATCTATTCGGGATAGAGGATACTTGTTTTTGATTGTCACTTTATTAATCTCCCTATAATCCATGCACATCCTCACAGACCTGTCATTTTTCTTCACAAATAATACTGGAGCTCCCTACGGAGATACACTAGGTCGTATGAAACCCTTATCAAGTAGATCTTGCAACTAATTTTTCAATTCTGCCAACTTTGCTGGTGCCATTCGGTAAGGTACCTTAGAAATCGGCACTGTACCTGGAAGCATATCAATAGAGAAATCTACCTCACGATTAGGTGGCAAGCCTGGTAACTCATATGGAAAAATATCTGTAAATTCCTTTACCACTAGCGTATTAGCAAGCTTCATTTCATTCCCTGACATTTCCTTCACAAATGCCACAAATCCCTGAAAACCACTCAACAGTAGTCTCCTCGCCTGAATAGATGAGACTAACTGAGGCGGGGATAGCACTCGCGATCCTACAAATTTGAATTCCGCTTTTCTCGGAGGTCTGAATATCACTTCTCGTGCATGGCAACCTATGCTGGAAAAATTAGCTGCTAGCTAATCCATATCAAATATTACATCGAACTCATGCATATCCAGCACTACTAAATCAATAGAAAAGATTTTCCCCTTAATATCAACTGAACAACCCCGGAGTACCCTACTACATCTCACTGTTGACCCAGTCGATGTAGTAACTAATAATTCAATATCTAATGATTACGCGTCTGCCCTACATAATTTAACACACCCCAAAGACACGAACGAGTGTGTGGCTCCTGAATCAAATAATGCAATTACTTTAAAAGAAAGCATACTAACCATACTTGTCACCATGTCACCGGCTGCCTCAGCATCACCTGACGTCAAAGTAAATACCCTAGATGGAGCCATGTTCCTCTACTGGCCTCCACGTGGTGCCTGATAACCTCCTCGGTATGGTTTGGGAGCCAGAGCAGCATCTGGTGGTGTAGGGCAATTTCGCACCAGATGTCCCCGTCTACCGCAGCGATAGCAGATAGCTTTCCCTACTCGACACTCTCCCCAGTGTCTCCTCCCACATGCCTAACAGACAGGAGGATTCTGCACTGTCTGAACCTCATGATCCTCAATCTCCTGCCTCCGTCCTCTACCGTAATTTCCTCTCCTCCACTGATCCGGCCTATGACTCTGCTGGTAGCCTAAAGATGCAGATCTCTTCTTCTGTCCCTACTCCTCTGCATCTATACGCTCACCAACCTCTGCTAAGGCTGCTCTGTCGACTAACTCAACAAAATCCTAGATCTTTAACATTACCACCTGCTTGAATATGCATCGCCCCAACCCCCTTTCAAACTGTCTGGCCTTTTTCGCCTCATCAGGAACAATATACAGAGCAAAACGAGAGAGCTCTATAAACCGTGCCGCATATTGCTGAATTGATAATTGTTCCTGCTTCAGACTTAGGAACTCTTCCACTTTAGCCTCCCTAACAGTAGCTGGAAAATACCTATCAAAGAATAACTCTTTAAATCGGTCCCACGTCATAGTTATCAGTGTCATCCTCTACTGCTGTAGAAGTCTCACATCAGTCCACCACCTCTCGGCCTCTCCTATCAGTTTATAGGTGGCGAAGAGGACCCTCTGTTCTTTTGTACACTGCAAAACAGACAAGACTTTCTCAATCTCTTGCATCAAATTCTCGGCAGCTGTAGGATCTACTCCCCCTGAAAATGCTAGAGGATTCATCTTTGTAAACTTCTCTATGGTACACCAATGGCCTGCAGACGGACCACCCTACTCTCTAGAGCTCCTAGCGATCTCAGTCATAACCTGCTAAGCCAAGCTACGTAGTACTGCATTGGAGTCAGTCTCGCCTGCACCCAAGGGCCCTGCCTTGTCACTCCCGCTTGCATGGGCACTACCTCCTCCTAGATCCATCCTGAAAACAACAAACGTAACTTAGAACTCCTATTCTTATCATTTACCCACTTAACTTGACCTCTTATCTTAACAGTCTCTGCTTATTTCTAACCCCAGTCCTACATTCTAGGAAAATAACCCGACAATAGTTTACTATGGTTTTCCTAAAATCGTTACCCCGGGAAAAACATAGAAACCACCACGGAAGTCCTACTCCTAGACTATACAAAAAAACCTTAAATCATTTTCCTATACTTTGGTATTTTTTTCGCTGCACTCTAAAGTCTACAAAACCTAGCAACTTAGGCTCTGATACCAAACTGTGACGACCTGCTTATTTTACTATTTTTTTTCTTAATAATAAAAATTGATATAATAAACCCATCAAATCATAATCAACCTGAACCTGTGGGTACCAGGGATACATCAGAGATACAATACGGAAGCCTAAGCAGTAGGAAACATAAAATTATATACATTCCATAATATCATTCAACATAATACCAGAGTTACTATAATCATCATGTACATCCCAAAATAGTCAAAAACTAGTACTAGGGCCGTCGCCCGAAATCCATCTGACCCTTATCAAAACACCCTTCAGAAAGGGTAAATTAGTTGTAACTACCTCTGTAGAGCCTTCTCCGCTCTCCTATCTGGGGCTCCTAAAATGTTCATATAATTTGGGGTGTGACACCTCTCAGTAAGGGAAATAAACTAATACTAATGTGTGGCAACATGAGTATTTCCGTGTTATACATAAAAGCATACATATGCATATTTAGCAAAACTGTCTGTATTATTTCTAGGAAAACATGTATAATCATAGCATGGCAGAACATACTGGATTTTTATCAGCATAATTCATCTCATATAATAATAATACAAAAACAATCCTGGAAGGTCAGCTGGCTGGTGTCATGTCTTACCCCCCACATGACTGGGTTGTGTGGTCTGAAGGCGAGACCTGACAATGGGTGGCTGACCACTGCTAAGTCAAAATAAATGTTTGTAAGTATGATGGGTCTACCAGACCTGGTTCGTACACCAGGGGCACCAACACTTCAATAAACCACATCGACTATCCATCCTCACGCTACCCCGGACGACAATGATAAACACAATATCATGATGATCATGAACACATAGCTACGGTACCGTGCAAGTGCAAGCCTAAACCAAGCCAACTAGGTTATGATAACATATAACATATTCCAAATTGTGATACATTGCTATTCCATAATAATAATTGTCAATTCAATATCATCATATCACATTTCATATACAACGTGAAAATCATCGGCTCGTACGCCGACTCAATCACGGCCTGTACGCCGTATATCATATAAAAACTCTAGCCCCGTATGCCGGTTTATCATTGTAAAACTCTGTATCATTTAAAATTTTTCTAGAAAACAATAATTCATAATAAATACTACTCATGCCATATAAAATGGGTATCATACATATTAAAACATATCGTTATTTACCGCTATATTTTCCAAACATAATGCATATATATATATTCTTGAAATCAATGCTATAAGATTATACATATATTTTCATAAAACGACTAGCTTAGTTTATTCCCTTACCTGATTCCTGAAAAGTCCCTAAAACAATCAATCCTACACCCGCTGGGTTCCCCGTTGAACACCCTGAAAATAACATCTCTCAGAACTAAACTTCAGTATTTCTTCGTATATAACATTTCCTATAGCTATGGTAAAGCCAAATTCCAAATAGAAAGTCTTAACTTGAATTTGGGATGAATTTTAAGCTCGTCCAACTAACGATCCACTCCAATAGATATGTAGAGAACTTTTCCAAGAGTGTCGTGGTGTCCTCGGATCATCAATCTGGCGAGGAATGAGCCCAGGAATTAAGAGAGAAGGGGTGGGAATTGAAAAGGGAGAGAGAGAAGGGTATTACACATGAAATTCTGCTGAAAAATTGAGTTTAGTGCTATTTATACAC